>NC_136940.1:24817162-24819408 GCF_949987615.1 Pollachius pollachius
GAGTGAGCCCAAACACACACACACACACACACACACACACACACACACACACACACACACACAGAACCGATGCATAACTGATATATAATGTAAAACAGTGCGGCCTCAAATCTCTGATGAGTGAAGACACACATCTGGTCGCACATATGTTGCGGTAACACACAACCAAACAACAAGAACCCGCATCTATTCTTCATTGACTGAACAGGTTTTTGCACGCGTGTGTGTGTGTGTGTGTTTGTCGAGCAAGACAAAAGGAGAACATGATGTTGAGCTGGGTGAGCGGTGGCTAATGTGCTACGGAGCGTGGACGCGTATGACTTTCCTGATGTGCTTCTTCACACACAGATAAGCACCGAGGAGCAGATCCAACCCTGAGAGAGCACAAGGCAGACTCCTGCGCAAACATTCTGTACGTTCTGTGTGTGCGCGTGTCTGTGTGTCTGTGGATGTGTGCGTGTGTGCATGTGGACGTGTTTGTGTCTTTGTATGTGTATTTGTATGTGTACGTTTGTGTAAGTGTATGTGTACAGTATGTGAATGTATGTGTGTGTGTGTGTGCGTGGATTGCTGTTTTGCATTAGCCACCTTGAGGACACATTATATAATCCCTGCAGCCCTAGAGGCAAAATCCAACTAACTACCTTGCTCTTGTTTCACCTCCTCTCTCCTCCCTAGGGTCTTCTCTCTCTCTCTCTCTGTCTGTGTGTCCCCACCCCCTATGCTTCCTCTGTGTTTTTCCTTCCTCCCCTTCTCTCCGCCCCGCCCCTCTCCTTCCTCTCTCCTTTCCTCTCCTCCTCCTTCCCCTCTCCTCTCCCTCCCCCTCTCCTCCCCCTCCTCTCCTCCCCTCTCCCTCCCCCCCTCCCCCTCTCTCCTCTCCTCTCCTCTCCCTCCCCCTCTCCTCCCCCCTCCTCTCCTCCCCCTCTCCCTCCCCCCCTCTCCCCTCTCCTCTCCTCCTCCTTCCCCTCTCCTCCCCCTCCCCCTCTCCTCTCCTCCCCCTCTCCCTCCCCTTCTCTTCTCCTCCTCCTCTCCCTCTCCCTCCCCCTCTCCTCTCCTCTCCTCCCCCTCTCCTTCCCCTCTCCTCTCCTCCCCCTCTCCTCTCCTCCCCCTCTCCCTCCCCCTCTCCTCTCCTCTCCTTTCCTCTCTTCTCCCTCCCCCTCTCCTCTCCTCCCCCTCTCCCTCTCCTCTCCCTCCCCCTCTCCTCTCCTCTCCTCTCCTCTCCTCTCCTCCCCCTCTCCTCTCCTCCCCCTCCCCCTGCCCGGGCGGGTGTGAGCTGGTGTGGGGAGCAGAGTCGTGTCGTCGGGGGCTGTAATATTAATGCTGTGATGATGGACGAGGGCCGGGCGAGCCTCAGCCACGAGGAGGAGAGGAGGAGGCCCTCGCAGACGCACCTCCTCCTCCATCGCTCCTCCATCGCTCCTCCTCCTCACCGCCGAGGCAACGCGCTTGAATTATTCATTCATTCACACCGTTGTGCGCCCTGGCTACTGCCGTCCACAAGGGACTGTAGGCTGTGAGTTTGTGTGTGTGTGTGTGTGTGTGTGTGTGTGTGTGTGTGTGTGTGTGTGTGTGTGTGTGTGTGTGCGCATGCATATATGTTTTCCTGGGTATGGATGTTTGTGTGGATGTTTGTGTGTGTGTGTGTGTGTGTGTGCGCATGCATATATGTTTTCCTGGGTATGGATGTTTGTGTGTGTGCATTTGTGTCTGCCCTTGTTTTAATGTGTGTGTACATCTTTGCATGTGTGGGCATGCCTGCATATGTGTGTGTGCATGTTTCCCTGGCTATTGAGTTTGGTTGTGTGTGTGTGTGTGTGTTCATGGTTTGTGTGAATGTATGTATGTTTGTATGTAAGTATGTAATTGTGGGTGGGTGTGTGTGTGTGTGTGTGTGTGTGCGTGTGTGTGTGTGTGCATGTGTGTGTGTCTGTATGCGTGTGTGTGTGTATGTGTGTGTGTCTGTATGTGTGTGTGTGTGTATGTGTGTGTGTGTGTATGTGTGTGTATGTGTGTGTATGTGTATGTATGTGTGTCTGTGTGTGTATGTATGCATGTATGTGTGTGTGTATTTATTTGTGTTTGTGTGTGTTTGTGTGTGTGTGTGTGCATGTGTGTGTGTGTGTGTGTTAGTGTGTTAGTGTGTGTGTGTGTGTGCGTACGTGCGTATGTATGTGTGTGTGTGTGTGTGTGCGTGTGTTTATGTATGTGTGTGTGTATGTATGTGAGTGTGTGTGTGTGTGTGTGTG
>NC_136940.1:24819608-24857108 GCF_949987615.1 Pollachius pollachius
CTCTCCCTCTAGCCCTAAAGAATGCCTTCCCCTGGCTGGCTGGCTGGCTGGCTGGCTGGCTGGCTGGCTGGCTGGCTGGCAGGCTGCTTGACTAACTGCCTTCCTGAGCATTAATTGAAAGGACTGTTCCATGAACAACTCTGTGACACATGCTCTGTGTGTCGGAGGGGCCGTGTAGAATTACTACTGGGGTGTGTGTGGGGGGGGGGGGGGGGGGGGGGGGGGGGGGGGGAGATGGGGGGGAGAAAAGGAGCGCGGGGGTTGGGAAAGGGGGGGAGTGAGAGTGTAGTGGAGGGGGGGGGCTAAGGGGAAGACGGGAGGGACTGGGCTCGGTGAGAGGGTGCGAGGGCGGGGAGAGGAGATTAGGACCTATGGTGAACTGGTTCGTTGCAGATTAATAGCGTCAGGCCGGCTATGGTATACGTGCACGGCTAGGGGCAGAGCACTGTGTCACGCAGATAGCATATGGTGCTGGGAAGGCTTTAAAACCAAGGGCATGGCCGCCCTCGAGCGAACATACGTGTCCCAGTATAGAACGCTCCCATGATGGGCTAACAAGATACCCCGCGCAGCACTGGCAGAGAGACGGATGTCTGCGGCTCAGTTACGCAGCTTTGTTCTTCATTTGACTCTCCCTTCGTTCACCGCTCTGCTAAGAGGAAGCCGGGTTCCCCTCCTTCGATTCAAACACACACAGAAAACAGCCCTCCCTGTCGCTCTGTCTCTGTCGCCTTCTGTCGTTCTCTAGCTGTCTTGCTCGCTCTCTTGCTCTGTCTCCATTTCTGTCATTTTCTCTATCAAGGTCTCTCTCTCTCTCTCTCTCTCTCCATCTCTTTCCCCATCCCTCTCACTCTCTCTCTCTCTCTCTCTCTCCATCCCTCTCTCTCTCTCTCTTTCTCTCTCTCTCTCTCTCTCTCTCTCCCTCAAACACATCAACATGCCTCTCTACCTGGTCAACAGGGTCCGTTTAAAGCCTGCCCACAACGTCCACGGATTGAAAGACTCGTTAGAACTCATCGGCGAGTGAAAAAAAGAGAACCAGGAACCAACGGAACGGTTCCCCAGAAGCAGTCACGCGATGGGGTGGGGCGGGGCGGGGCGAGGTCGGGCCGCGAGTTATCGATAATGAGCTCCGAAACCGCGGCGCGGGAGCAGGACGTGGCACGGATGTGTCCATGCAGATCAATCAGGACACGCCCCCGCCCCCGTTACGACACGGGAGCGTGCCTTGTCTGGAGCGGGATGGAGGTGAGGGGGACGGGGCCCAATAAGATCAGACATCCCTCTCCTCCTTCACGCTTCACTGGCCCCAACAACGGGGGACACGCCCTGGAATTGTTTACCAAATTCTTAAATGGTTCTCCTTCTCTTTTGGGAGGGGGGAAGGGGGTGAGAACCAGGGTTTTTGTGGTTTTTGTGGGTTTTTTTTTTCAATTTGATCAATTCAGGGGAGGAGGGGCTGATGGGAAGCAGACATGTGGGCAAGTGGGCAAACAATGCATGTTTGCAATGCAGAGCAAGAAGTTCTTCTATAGGTTTGTAAAAACTCGAAACCCAAAAAAAACTATATGAAGCATCAGAAAAGGGTCCCAAAGGATTGAGACTTCTCATTCCATTTGGTTCTTATAAATTGGGTATGTGTGTGCGTGTGTGCGTGCGTGCGCACGCAAAAGGAAATGTAGTGAATCACAGGGTCCCGCCTTGGTTCTCTCGGACAAATAAAGGGCGAGAACTAGAAACAGAAAGGGCTGAAGGAGAAAAGAAGTGAAAGAACACAATGGAGAGTGGAGGGATTGGGGATTTACCAGTGCAAGGATACGGCTGGTAGTCTCCGATGTAAATCGCGGTGTTAACACCTGCAGGTTAAAGCTTAGGGTCTCCTCACTGCACCAGTGATTACATTCACAGGATGTTAGGCCTGAGACAAAACGTTGGACAACAGTGTTACAGATCAGCCGAATCTGGCCACTAAGACATCAGGGGTCGGTTGTCATTTGCTTTTCAATCAGGCGATTCCAGAGCACGAATCAAGTGGCCAACACACAAAATAAACCTGGAAACCTCCTCAGCCTTTGATTAAAAACAACATGGCTCGTTTCAATATCACGAAAACTGTGCGCGCCGCTCCTAGCCTATCAGCACACAGATCAGAGGGCTGGGATTTAATCTTCTGATTCTGACACCTGAAGTCGAGTCAAAAGGAGATACAGGTATAACCAAAAAAGAGCCTTCGTTCCTGATGTCATCCCACACAAGGAAGATGGGCTCTCTGAGATGTTCTGCAGCACGCCTCCACTCGGTTTCAAATGTCTTTGTATCGTCTGAAGGATTCCTGATAGATCGTACGTACAGCGCAGCCGCTAAAGTTTGCCTTCATCCAATAATTTCTGGCTGGAGAAACTAATGATCAATGATGCTCTTATTTGAAACGACTCGGTCTAATACTCATCAGATTTTTCATCAGACCAATGTTTTCCCACTGTTTATTGTCTTCCTTTGTACCACATACAAGAACTCTCGCAATTCTCAGACAAATTGTATTTGTATGGCATTTTGTTAATTCTGATGAAAGTGTCAATCAATCTGTCATTTGGGAAGGTACCTATTCCATCACTGCCTGTATACACACACACACACACACACACACACACATGAGTACACACACAGACACACACACACACACACACAAACACACACACACAAGAGTACACACACACACACATACACAGACACACACACACACATAAACACGATATGGAAATCGGAATATCCTTGTCTTCGGAGCTTGTCTGCTGTGTAGGAGGTAAATTAAACATTCATTGGCTGAACTCAGAAGGGTATAAAAGTCCAACTCACTCTCTGCCACAGTGCAAGTAATCCTGCTTCTGAGTGGGTGTTTGTCTGAGCTTATGTGTGATAATCATATATGAAATATTTGTAGCTCGTAAAGCCCGTAGAACAGAGAACGGGTCCATATTTCTCTGCTACTTTGGGGATTGCCCTTCAAGTGCCACTTCTCCCATAGGGATGTATTCAATCTCCCGTCGCTATATTCAACACGCCCCTTCTTCTAAACAAACTATTGGTTGTTTGTGGGATCATAGAGTGAAACACCCCCTGAACACCAGTAAGTAATACCTACATTCAGGAGCAGTGTCGGCCTAATGACAAGACGGAACGTGGCTTTCTGAGACACGTGCCCAAGACACGACACAACGCGGTATCGGATCGCTGAGCGAGCGGCCGCAGCCCGCGTGAACCACGTGCTACCGCTGGCTACTCGTTAGTTCATAGCTAATGAGCGCTTGTTTCACGGGGCAGAATGGGAGGGGAGGAGCCAGGCGGAGGCAGGATCAGACGGAGGTGGTAACGTTATTTCCTTTTGATGGGATTACTGCGCTGAGGGCTACACCACACTATGACTATTTTAATGATGGTCGTTCTGGTGGCACTGGAAAACATCAGTGCACCAGCTTAGCCCTGGGCCTGGGTTAAAAGATAGGGAGGAGTAGAGGAGAGGAGAGGAGAGGAGAGGAGAGGCGAGGAGAGGCGAGGAGAGGCGAGGAGAGGAGAGGAGAGGAGAGGAGAGGCGAGGAGAGGCGAGGAGAGGCGAGGCGAGGAGAGGAGAGGAGAAGAGAGGGGAGATGAGGAGAGGAGAGCAGAGGAGAGGAGAGGAGAGGAGAGGAGAGGGAGGGGAGAGGAGAGGAGAGGAGAGGGAGGGAGGGAGGGGAGAGGAGAGGAGAGGAGAGGATAGGAGGGGAGAGGCGAGGAGAGGAGAGGAGAGGAGAGGAGAGGCGAGGAGAGGAGAGGAGAGCGTTTGGTGGGAAGGCAACATCATACTGGGAGGCCTGGGGGTACTTCCTATAGAGATAAATAAAAGAGAGTTCTTGGTAACACCAGCCAACCTCCATTGGTATTGGTAACACCAGCCGCACCGTTCTTTGGAACTCTCCTCTTTGTCATCCAGGATGCTGATTTTCCCTCCCCCTGTTTCTTATAACGCTATGGTCCCTTTCCAGAAAGAAAGGAACAAAATAGCAAAGGTTATTTCCTGTGTTTGGAGGCATGCTTTTCCCATGTGGTTTGGTAATTCTATCCGGCAATATAAGCAGGAAAAATAAGTATATATCTATCGTCAATCATGGGAAAACATTAGATTATCCACTCTCTAGTTTTATGAATGCATTACATTTGTTGATAATCAAATTATAACAGTTAAAGTACTATCAAATCAGAGGAACCGACCAAGGCCAACATTGACCCTCAATGGGGAACTTATCTCTGGGTATACAAAGCAAATACTTTTCCTCTTTGTTCGGTTAGGATCTCAGTGACTAGTTCATCTCCATATGATGTTTTTCATTAAAATAACACATTATTAAGGAGGGGATATTATTGAGGATTGAATATTAATGAGACACAGAGGCAGCCATTCGAGCCCCGCCCTAAATGAGCCAAATATGGAGTGTTTCCAGTTAGGGGCAAAAACCTCAAGTGACCACCGCACCCGCGATGCGACTGCGAACTCTACGACTTCGTTGCGGTTTTGTGTCAACCAGTGGGCGCCATCAGGGATGCTACACCCATATATCACAGTCTATGGTTTGAATCCGGAACCCTTTCGGCTGGGGGCACCCCTACCGATACTACCCTATCCCCCCGCCCCCCGCTTCAATTAACACCTGATAAAGAAGTACCGCCCCTAGCTGCAGCTCACCACACCTGATAACGAGGCTGCGGCCCTTCAGTTAACACCTAATAATAAGGCTCCGCCCCTTCAATTAACACCTGATATAGAGGCTCCGCCCCTCGCAGCACCTCACCACGGAGGCCAAACGGAGCTCCTCAGAAACACAGCGCTCATAACAGCATCAGAATCAGAACAGCCAGCCCCACTTTGCGGCGCGTCACAGTGGCTTCCTTCTCATTGATATTCATACGGGCTCGTGGCTCCAGTCCCGGAGATGTTTAGAGAACCAGATGAGTCAGACCCGCCTCGGTGTGTCGAGCACCCATCCGCTCCTCTTCAGGAGGAACAGGAAAACAAAACCATGGCGTATGTGAACGGGCTGATCCGTCCACAGACTCGGGGAGAACAACAGAGTGCGTGTGTGGTCTTGGGGGAGCGTGCTCACGTCTGTGCCTGTGTTCTCCACGTTTCGAGAATCTTCACTGCAAGATTCGTTGAACCTTATTGTTGAGGCGAACAATAAGGTACGCCCAGCACGCCCGCCCAGATATTTTAAGTGTTTCACGACTTTCGACATAAACACAACACTGGGATAGAAGCGGCGCACAATTGAGACACGCAAAACGTGGGAAGCACAAGGTAGATGCCGAACAGCGCCAGGCTGTTCAGCACCAAACGTTCACACTTCTCTTCTCTGGTGACGCGGGCAGAACAGATTGGTACAAAGCTAAAGGATATCAGACTCATAAACAATGCAACACATTATGCTACATGTTATGTTCTGTAAACCTCTTATAGAATGCAGAGTTACATTTCACACGAAAACAGAGGGGGAGAGAGAGAGAGAGGGCGGAAGAGAGAGAGTGAGAAAGAGTTGGGGAGAGAGAGACAGAGAGAGATGAAGAGAAAGAGAGATAGAGAAACAGAGAGCAATCTAGAGAGAGAGAGAGTGAAAGAGAGAGTGAGAAAGAGGCAGAAAGATGGAGACAGAGAGAGGGAGAGAGAAAAAAGGGAAAAAGAGCAGGATGGAAAGACAGAGAAAGAGAGAGGGAGAGAGAGAGAAAGAGAGAAAGAGAGAGAGCGAGATAGAGAAAGAGAGAGAGAGAGAGGCAGCATTTAGGCAGGACGTAGCTGTGTTTGAACTGATATGGCGAGGCGCTATATGATGTTGTGGTGTCATGGCAACCGCGGTCCTAGCCTCCTCCCCAGCTGGCTCCATACGGTGGAGGCCCCGCCTTGTTCTCTGAACAGCCAGGCTTTATTACCCCTGTTGCCTCACCATGTTAATATTTACATACTGTCCTCCAGATGTGAATCTCCGGAGCCATCTGAGATTGTAACTGTAATAAACAGGGGAGGCTTTGGGTGAGCTGAATGTTTTATGTTGTGTTCTGGTGTTCTGCTTCCGTCTTATGAAAGACATGCTGAATCTCAACGAGACGAGAACGCTGGTCAAATAAAGGTCACCTGCATTTTTCTTTCAAACTGTTGCCTTGAATTCAGCCTCTTTCAGTCTTTCAGAACCAGGTTATTTAATTTCTGTAATAAGTATAGCACATCTCAGATCGACCTAAGAGGAGGCAATATTTCTGCGGGGCCTTGGTGTTTACATATTAGATATGAAATCACTGAATATGTGTGTACAGATGGTAAGATCTCTGTGTCCTTGTCTTTCCACCTGCAGCTTTCTTCTGTGCGTATCTGGGGGCAGGGCGGGGTTGGAGAAACGTCAATTAGTTTGGTTTGGTGGAAGGAATGCATAACTGGAGCCTGCGAGTGTCTACGCCTTGTTTTCAAAGCATGGTCCACATGCACACACACACACAGACACGCACACACCTACGCACGCAGAGACACCCATACACACACACGCACACACGCACACACACATTAAGCGTGCGGTTGATTACAAGGCTTGAAACCCTGATTTATTTTTCATAGTACAATCTAATTGATTTGATTAATCACGTTCTTTCTTGACTAATTGTAATTCAATTAGCAGTACAGATTGCAATTTATTTGGCCACAAACATATCAAGCACTAATAGTTTGTTTCAAAGTAAAAAACAGGAATTTAGTTACATTACAGCAAAATAAATCTCTGTAATGTCTGCGCTATATATATGCATATTTCATTACATAATTACTTAATTTTTATGACATTGGAGAATTAACTCACACATTATATTATACCAAGGGCATGCAGAGCAGTATATATATATATATATATATATATATATATATATATATATATATATATATATATATATATATATATATATTGCATGGTTACTGAGGTCCCCCCTTCATTGTAAAGTGTCTTTGAGTGTCTAGAAAAGCGCTATATAAATTCAATCCATTATTATTATTATTATTATTATTATTATTATTATTATTATTATTATTATTATTGTCTAAGTAGGATATTGTGTGTCTACATGTATGATATTGGGCCAACATGTCCTTTGGCCTAGATATGGATTAGTTGACCCAGCCCATACAAGCTTACAATGAATTACAGGGAAATCTAATCTACTCTTGGTTTGATCCATGAGTAAGAGCTGTCAGGTGGATAGAAGATGTTGATCTACTTAACTATATGAGTATTAAAGTCGCAATGTTTGACATTTCAACTAGCTTGTAGTTTAAAATAATCTTGAGGTATCTGTAGTAAACGTAAATCGATGGTGATTACAAGCATGTTATCAAGGAGGTCCCATACTGTAACTGAAATATTATACAAATAAAAATGCCCGCACCTCTCTCTTTGTTTACCAGAATCTTCCTATCGACTCCAAAAACCCCTCCCACTCCCCCTAAACCCCTCCAACTCACCCTAAACCCCTCCAACTCACCCTAAGCCCCTCCCACTCACCCTAAACCCCTCCCACTCACTCAAACCCCCTCCAACTCACCCTAAACCCCTCCCACTCACCCTAAACCCCTCCCACTCATCCTAAGCCCCTCCCACTCATGCCGCCCAGTCGTCGGTCACAGTTGTCAGAGTCGCCAGAATATTTTTTTGAGTTTTCTGGATTCTCAAGGCCCCTCCCCCCTACTAAAGGGGAGGGGCTCCATCTCACACACTGCAGCTTTAACCACATGAGGTCAAACGATGCGACTTGCGGTCAAGCTATACGAGTACCGGCACACCGTCCGGAATATTCCCAAATCCATCATTTCTATCAACAAGTATTAAAGAAAGTCTCACGCTGACCAATGGGAGCCCAGACGGTGGGAAGCTGTAAACCAATCACAGGGACTTTCACTGCACCAGAGGAACACTAAGTCCTCAAAGAGTCGGAGCATCGGAAAAAAGAAAAGAGGGAAAACCTGGAAGAGGAAATAAGGAAAGAGGAAAACGGGAGGCGGGGGACCTGTGAACTTTAGAGGCAGATTGGGACCGCATAAAGAGAACCTTATAAAGAGGGCGAGAGTGTGCGAAGACACACACACACAAACACACACACACACACACACACACACACACACAACAAGGACAGAGAGGAGGAGCCAAGCAGGGAGGATAAAACAAAAGATGGAGGAAGTGAAAATAAAAGACAGATTGGAAGACGGGAGGCGGGAGGAGGTTTAGGGGGATGGGGGGAGGAAGGGGGAGATTGGAGGAGGTTTAGGGGGATGGGGGGAGGAGGGGGGAGGTTGGAGGAGGTTTGGGGGGGGTAGGGGGAGGAGGGGGGAGGGGCCAGAGGAAGGATGAAGAGCAATGCAGTAAGAAACAGAAACAGAGTATTGGCAGAATAATAGAAATGGAGACTGACAGAAGTGTAGAAGATAGCGGTGAAAACTAGAGCGAGAGAGAGAGAGACAGAGACAGAGAGAGAGAGAGAGAGAGAGAGAGAGAGAGGGAGGGGGAGGGGGAGGGTGGGAACAGGTCATAATGGGGTCATGAAAGCGGCCGTGAGCTAATCTGGCTTGTTTACTGCTGTTTCTTTGCTTTTTCCAGGCGACAGAGATTCAGGCTGGAGTCAGACTGGGTGGTGGCCCTGGGATGAGAGAGAGAGAGAGAGAGAGAGAGAGAGCGAGAGAGAGAGAGAAAGAGAGAGAGAGAGAGAAAGAGAGCGAGAGCGAGAGAGAGAGAGAGAAAGAGAGCGAGAGAAAGAGAGTGAGCGAGAGCGAGAGAGAGAGAGAGAGAGCGAGAGAGAGAGAGAGAGAAAGAGAGAGAGAGAGAGAGAGACACAGTCTACCAAACAATTTCTTGTGTGCATGTTTGTGAGGACTCGAGACAAATCCAGACAGGAGGAGAAAGGAGAGGGAGGAGGGAGGGACCAAGAGGAGGAGAGATTGAGGCCACCGAGGGTCACAGCAGCCTGATGCTGATGCACTGCCCGGCACCTGGGTCCAGAACCTCACCTCCATCTCCATCTCACCTCAGGGTCAATGGTGTCACCGCGGCGACCGTTTAGCATGCGGAGGAGGAGTGGGAATTAATCCCCTAAAATGGGTTGTTTATCGTACGTAATGTGATACACCTTAGCATGGTATGCATGTTAGTGATATTGTCATTTAGTTTGTGTTTAAGTGAGTCCTAGTGCACCTGTGTGGAAAGAACAGCAGAGAAGTAGACAGGATATAGAGGAGAGCGACATCCTACTGTTTGCATTGGGGTATTAAATCTAAATCAAGCCATTTTTATTTTTAACGGCAGGGTGGTAAGTATTTTCGAAACAGAAATAAAAATGTACTGAATTGACGAGGAGAATATTAAGATGCTTTCGATGAACCTGCGTGTCAGCAAACAACGATGAACTTTGTGGAAATAAGATCATTTGTACTGAGAATTCCTCCCTATAAATAATTGTGACTGGCGATAGGTCAACACGGGGCCGGCTGTTATGTTGCTATTTGAAATCAATACCTCTCTCAGTGATGACGGATCAATGGAGGAAAGTGTCGCCTGATGACGTCACACACATCTGTTGTGCGGCGGTTTGAAACTCCTGGTATTACGCACTGACGATGACAGAACTCGTTTAAGGCTTAACGAGCTCCAGTGGTCCAACACAACAGACCACCTTAGAGTACAATACGTCAGAACGGAAAACATCCCAACACAATGCTCGTCAATACTGGGCTCTAGTGTTCCTTCATAGAATGATCCTACTATACTATACTCTGCGACGCACAATGACCCAACACAACCCTCCCCAGTGCGATGGGTGGCAGGTATTTGTCGTCCTGATCGGGACTCATGAGAGGGTTATCAGGGCTGTGACGTGTTGGGGACAAGCACCATTATGTTCTCAAAGGTTCCCGTGGCAGCGTATCAGATGGGGCAGCAGCCAGAGCCGGTAACACAAGCCCTGTGTTGTGTCTTGTGTCTGGGTTCATTAATGAACCTGTTAGGGAGCCAGATTGTGCGCTTGATTGTTTTGTTTTGTTTTTGTGAATTTGTGCCTGACAGACAAAATTATCTTTAAGTGTGTGTGTGTGTGTGTGTGTGTGTGTGTGTGTGTGTGTGTGTGTGTGTGTGTGTGTGTGTGTGTGTGTGTGTGTGTGTGTGTGTGTTTGTGTGTTTTTGGGGGGGGGGGGCGTGTTGATTCATGTGTGCATGTGTGCATGCCTGTGTGTGTGTGTGTTTGCGTGTGTTTGTTTGCATGTGTTTATGTGTTTGTGTGTGTGTGTGTGTGCTCCTTTGTGTGTGTGTGTGTGTGTCTGCATGTCTCTTTGAGCACTCTGCAGTTACGTCAACTCTCTTCCCTCATCTCCATTCCTCCTCCCTTGTCCTCGACTGTCCCTCGCTCTCTCTCTCTCCCTCCTTTCCCTTTGCTCGTCGTCACTGTACGTCATGACCCCAGATTTCCACATGACCCTCTTTTAATAATAAAAATATAGCAAAAACATTCCATCTAATAGAATCTCAAAATGTAACAGTTCAAGATGTCTTTACTCCCCAGTGTATAAAAAACAAACAAAACAGAAACTGCTAAGTTTTAAATGAATGAGATCGAATCTTCTGGTACAAAGAAACACAGAAAGATGTTGGTGTACAAATGGGTCATCGCACCACATTGTAGTTATGGGGATTCTGGGAACTTGACTGGCTGTGTCTGTCATGTGTTTAGAAAAGAAAAAAGCGTGTTTTGCTTTCCTAGCGCTTCCTCTGTCCTCCCCTTGCAGCAGGTCTGACTGCTTCCCCGTCGGGCTGTGTAACAGTCCAACTTCACATCTCCAAGGCAAAAAAATCTGTGATTTGTCATTTTATCGTGTTTTGTTTGAGTTTGACCAGCTGATTTCGCAACAATCACACTATTTCATAAATGTCTTCATTATTGGTCCATGTCTTTATTGACCCTCCCTGTCTTTCCTTTCCATCTAAGAACATCAGGCCAGCTGTCAAACATGCTGCTTTATGACTTAATGTTTTATTGCATCTGGGGCTGAAAGCTTTTCATGTCTCTCGCTGTTTACTGCAGAATACTGAGCAGGAAGAAGGCCGACCAAACTACCTACAGGTTTACTCCCCCTTCACTGGGCCTCAGCCCCTGTCCCAACGCTCCCTCTCGCTCTCTCTCTCTCTCTCGCTCTCTCCCTCTTTCTCTCTCTCTCTTACGCTCGCTCTCTTTTACGCTCTCTCTCTCTCTCTGTCTTTCTCTCTCTCTCTCTCTCTCTCTCTTTCTCTCACTCTCTCTCTCTCACTCTCTGTCTCTCTCTTACTTGCTCACTCACTTGCACGCTTGTACAGGCATGAACACACACACACACATGCACACACACACACACACACACACACACACACACACACACACACAAACACACACAGACACATACCATGGAAAATGCATTATATCCCAGTACCAATTGTACACATATCTGTGTGTGTGAACGTATGCAGAAACCACCAGGACGCACTACTGCAGACTCTCACACATGGACAGAAACACACACCTATGCATGCATAAAAACACACACACACACACACACACACACACACACACACACACACACACCCAAACATTCCTCCACACTGGTTTCAGACGCCATGTGGACAGACCGCAGGCGGGGAGAAACTGAGGCAGCCAGCCCTCCACTCTCACTGATTACTGTTAGGAGAAGGAGGAGGAGGAGGAGGAGGAGGAGGAAGAGGGGGAGGGGGAGGAGGAGGAGGGGGGGAGGATGGATGAGGAGGAGGAGGGGGAGGGGGAGGAGGAGGAGGGGGGGAGGAGGAGAATTTGGAGGAGCAGGGGAGGAGGATGAGAAAGAGGTTAAGAGGGGGAGGAGAGGAGGAGGGGATGAGAGGATGGATAGGAGAGGAGGAGGATGGGTGAGGAGGAGAGGGGAAGGGGGGAGAAGGTGGGGCAAGGAGGAGAGGAGTTGAGGAGGAAGAAGGGTCTAGATGGAGGAGGAGCAGAAGGAAGAGGAGGAGGAGGTTTGCAACTAGCTTCGATATCAAAAGAATGTGACACAGGTTGGTTGAATAACTTCATGCTGAACATATCTGGTGTGCACAGAGGGACCTTGAAGACCTTGCCTCAATAGGCTGCCATTCTTGTCCATGCTTGTGATGTTTGTGCACTGTAAAATGTTTGAGGAAGCATGCATTACATTATTGTCTTCACGTCGAAGAGGTACTCTCGCCATTGTGCAATTTTGTTTAATCCGTCCGCTATTACAGTGATGACATAATTTTGCTTTAAGTGTTATACCAAACATACTGAACATACAACAACAGGATGATTGAGGCGTAGTCTATACAACCAAATCACTTAATTCCGAACAGCAGTGAGTCAAACACACCCACATGTGGTAGGACACTGCCCAGGCCTCTGTATTCACACTTCGCACGTCGCCTTCACTTCGAAAACCAGGCAAGACCACTCGATTTCTCCTTAATTGCCAATTACTGATAACCACTACAACTCAACTCGCACTCAAGCAGAGTTTTGTTCTGCTGAAAAACAAAACACATTCCATGCTAGAATGGTGTCACTTTTGGCTTACATCAGACACACCGGCTAGCCAGGGATAAATACTTTCAGTTCAGCTGTTAGAACCTTGTTTTTCCATGATGAAAAATGTGGGGAAAAGCAAATGATCCATTTTCAGATGAGTTGGTTGTTTCCATAACGACAGTGACATGTGAATGAGTGTCAGGGACAACCGGATCCTGGGAGTCGGTCAGAAACACGTCTGGTAAATGGTAAATGGAATGCTTTAATACAGCTCTTTTTTGTAACCAGTGGCCACTCAAAGCGCTTTATAATATTGCCCAACATTCACCCATTCATAGACCAACCATGCAAGGTGAAAGCCAGCTCGTCGGCAGCAGTTAGGGTGAGGTCTCTCGCTCAGGGACACCTCGACAAGCTAGGAGGAGCCGGGGACCGAACTGGCAGCCTTGTGGTTACCAGCCAACCCGCTCTAACTCCTGAGCTGCTGCCGTTAATGCATCCACACTCCCCTCACCTCACGGTTGAGCTGATTTCAAGTCTACGTCTTTCATTGAATTTGTTGTGTTGTTTGGTATCAATTCTCTCCATATTCTTCCCCTCTCTCTCTCTCAATCTCTCATTCTGTGCTTTGTCTCTTCATAACACTTGAGGGATTCGAAAGAAAAGCACTTTAAGAATAATATGTTCTTGAAGCCTCTTGAATGTAGCTGTCGCCAGGCTTGCACTTAAGGTAGCGACTGTCTCCATGTCTCCATTTATGATTCTCATTGTTGCTAACAATGAAAGTTCATATCTGGAAGCCATCCCATTTTCCCTCTGAGACACAATGCAGCTGGTCTAGCCAGCGCAACATAAAGAGCATCTCAGTCGAGGGTTTGAGAAGAAAAACAAGTCCTATCTTTTTTTTAACCATTGTTTTTCGACGCTGCTTAATGGATTTGCATGAGGGCGAAAACACAACACAAACACACCCACACGGACGCACATACACACAAAAATGAACCACACGAGTACAAAACACACAGTGAGCAGTCATAGTCTCTAATGGCATTCTCCTCCTGTGCTGTGTGCTATGTGCTGTGTGTGTGTGCTGTGTGCATGTGTGTGTGCGTGTGTGTGTGTGTTTACCTAAATGTGTGCATCACTCTGCGTTTATTCTTTTCCCCATACCCCACACACCCACACCTCTGTGTCTTCAAATGTGTTTACTTGCAGTGTAACGTAATGCTGGCATTACCAGAACTGGCTGGCGACTGATCTGTTTAAAGACACACCAGCCACTCCAAAGAAGCCGTCTCCACAGCCAGCCATAAATAATGAGATTTAGCACAATTAGGATCCTCTTGAGGTGGCAGAACAACTGAAGAGGCTACAGTTAGCCCCTGGTAATCCGTACACCTTCTGTTTGGCCGGCTCGCGGATTACAACGGCGGGCCCGTCGCGTTATCCTTAACATAAACTTACCGCCGAACGAGAGCCAGGACCCTGCAGCTGGGCTGGGGGGGGGGTTGGGGTGAGGGTGAGTGCGTGTGTGTGTGCGTGTGTGTGTGTGTGTCTGTATGTGTGCGCATGCGAGTGTGTGTCTGTGTGTGTGCATGTACGAACGTGTGTTTGTGTGCGTAAAACGGCGTACAACCTCCTCAGCCTGATAGCATCTGATCTCCAACCTCCTTGACAAACAACAGGCCTCCCAGGCCCCGGATGCCACCGGCCTCCATAACTCCATCCGTCTTGGGGCTCGAGAGGCGGGTGGGTTCCCTCTCTCGCCGGGTCCCTATCTCTATCTGGAGCCCGCGCCGCACGCGGGCGCTGGTAGTACCATCTTCAGTCGTATATTGTTGAGTAATGGCGGCGGAGATAGTGTCACCCTCTGCGGTGGGTGGTCCGTGCGAAAGGATGATGGGTGCTTTTGGAAAACGGATCTGTGCGCCGTGGCATCAATGTACACAAAACAACGTCAGACGGCGTAATATACAGCAACGTGCCGGGCATAACGCACCGCGATTCAATAGAGTTTATCTATTCAATCATGCCCCCTTACTTCAGCGCAGACATGTTCCCCGGTGACTCGCTTTAGTGGCCGCCTGTTTTATTGGCTGTGGCTCGGCCAATGAGCCGGGGGAAGGGCTTGATGTCATTAGGAGGATAACAGTAGGGATCGCTGTGCGCTCGCAAAGATCTGGAAAAATAACCGCCGTGTTTCAATTACATTACATGTAACAGCGGAGATAACTAGGTCGATATGGATGCCTTAACAAACAACACAGCCCGGGGAACCTCAACATGACGACAAAATCAGTCTTAACCAAATTTGAAGACGACACACGCTGGATCCTCGTACAGAAGTAAACGTTGCTTCGCACTGTGCTTCCCCGGGTGATCGGCAGCTGCAAATCTATGCAAGAGGACCCATTGGAAATGTCAACTCGGAGGTTTAACAAAACCACCAAAGCCATGCTGCACCAGTACAGGCATGTCTGCTAGGAAGGGGCGTCTGTCGGTCTGTCTGTCTATAAATATATCCATCAGTATGTCTGTCTGTCCTCATGTCTGTCAATCATCTGTCCGTCGGGCCATCTGTAGGCCTGTGTGTCTATGCATTTGTTTGTGTGTGTATCCGTCTGCAAGCCTGAGTGACTGTGTCTGTATTTCTGTCTGTGTTACGCCTTCCCATCTAAACACCCGACCCCCTACACACATCGGCCCAGCCATCCGTCTCTCCCGGTCCGTACGCCCGTCCATCGTGATGGTAGGGGTCAGGGCCGAGGGGATCATGGGGGCTGGAGGGGGGAGGACCTGGAGGGGGGAGGACCTGGAGGGGAGAGGACCTGGAGGGGAGAGGATCAGGAGCAGGGAGGACCTGGAGGGGGGAGGACCAGGAGGGGGAAGGACCTGGAGGGGGGAGGACCTGGAGGGGGGAGACCCTGGAGGGGGGAGACCCTGGAGGGGGGAGGACCAGGAGGGGGAAGGACCTGGAGGGGGGAGGACCTGGAGGGGGGAGACCCTGGAGGGGGGAGGACCTGGAGGGGAGAGGACCTGGAGGGGGGAGACCCTGGAGGGGGGAGACCCTGGAGGGGGGAGGACCTGGAGGGGAGAGGACCTGGAGGGGGGAGGACCTGGAGGGGAGAGGACCTGGAGGGGAGAGACCCTGGAGGGGAGAGACCCTGGAGGGGAGAGGACCTGGAGGGAGGAGGACCTGGAGGGGAGAGGACCTGGAGGGGGGAGGACCTGGAGGGGGGAGACCCTGGAGGGGGGAGACCCTGGAGGGGGGAGACCCTGGAGGGGGAAGGACCTGGAGGGGGGAGGACCTGGAGGGGGGAGACCCTGGAGGGGGGAGGACCTGGAGGGGGGAGGACCTGGAGGGGGGAGGACCTGGAGGGGAGAGGACCTGGAGGGGGGAGACCCTGGAGGGGGGAGGACCTGGAGGGGAGAGGACCTGGAGGGGAGAGACCCTGGAGGGGGGAGGACCTGGAGGGGGGAGGACCTGGAGGGGAGAGGACCTGGAGGGGGGAGACCCTGGAGGGGGGAGGACCTGGAGGGGAGAGGACCTGGAGGGGGGAGGACCTGGAGGGGGGAGACCCTGGAGGGGGGAGGACCTGGAGGGGGGAGGACCTGGAGGGGGGAGGACCTTGCAGATTGGTTGGATGAGAGGTGAAAGATGGAGGAAACTCACCGTGTTGCAGCGGGCGGCTGGAGATAAGTGTGTAACCCTAACCCGTATATTGGAAGGAAAAGCTTAAAGGGCGAATATTTGGATTCATGGATACACTAAGTACAAAACGGTAAAAAAGCAAATATATATATTTTCATTGTTATGCAGTAAAATGTTCAGCTGAACTGACTGCATAAAAAGCTTTTCGTAGGCCAACAAAAAAAAAAAAGGGTATAAATGAGGTGAAACAGATCTACATGTAAATCAGTATATATCCCACCTCCAATCCTGATCAGGCCAAGGGACGATATCTACAACACAGTAGAGCTCACCGAGTCCTCTTTAAAGCCCTGACACATGATTGAAGTGTTTTGCCAGTTGAGTTTGAACCGGTGAGAAGTGAGACTTTTTGGTCATTTGTTTTTGTGTTTTGAAGGCCAGCGTGATCCAGGTGAACCAAGTGTGCTAAATGATGAGATTTGGGCTTAGAGTTTAGCAAAAATGTGAAAGCAGTGGAATTGTGCTTTAAGTTTAGCAGTCTGGAGTCTTGTAGTTGATACATGAGCTTCAAATTCTCAGATTTGTGTCCATAGTTCCATTTTTTGCCTGTATAGAATCGAAAACAATTGTTAGGCTACCGAATCAATCACTGTCACTCAAACACACACACACACGCACACACACTCGGACACACACACCCACACACACGCACACACACCCACACGCACACACACACACACACACACACACAAACACACTCATACACACACACACACCCACACACACACAAACACACACACTCACACACACACAAACTCTCACAAACACTCTCATACACACACACACACACACACTCTCACAAAAATACACTCACACACACACACACACTCTCTCACACTCACACACACACACTCACACACTCTCACACACACACAGCGCGGGCGACCATGCTGGCCATCCATTCAGTCATGAGGGTTTTCGCGGCTCAAGGACGGATCAGCGCTAGCCGCCCACTCCGCCTCCAGATGAAGGGTGGACAGGCAGAGATGCTCCGCCAGACGGAGGTGGATGCATGTGATATTATGGACCGGTCAAAGGGGCTGAGCGCTACACACTCCAGCCTGACAAGCATTTAGTGGGCCTGGCGCACACACACGACACTCACAAACGCACTTACATGACACACGTGCACACACGACACTGATACACACACATACGACACACACCCTGACATACAACACACACACACAATGCAAACACACACACAAACGACACACATATATGACACACATACATACACCACACACACACACAGAAACACACATATACAACCACATGACACACACAATCATGACACACACACAGACACACACACCCTAATGCTGTTTATTGGGTGCTGCTGCATGTGAACTGAACGTGAACCACTCAAGATTCCTCCAGGCTCTACACCCATAAAGTAAAGTTGACTTGACACAGTGATGTGAGCCTCCGGTCGCCTCTCTGCTACACACAGACGACGGAGCATCTACTCGCTTTCATATCAACTGGCGCTGCTTTCACAGCGCCACCAGGTCCCTCTCCAAAGGGGTAGCACATGGACAGGTGAAGGTCCGGAAACGTTCTTTCACAAAGCTTCTCTCTGCCACCGAGAGAGAGGAATGGAGGTTCAGCAGCCTCTTGGACACCAGACATCGTCCAAAAGTTACAGATATGATGCATGAGTTCGTACGGAGATTGATGGATGGATGGATAGATTGAGAGAGACAGACAGACAGACAGACAGACAGACACATACTACATTGCCTAATTAAAGGTAAACCTTTGTTTAACTGATGGTTGTTGAACAATTATAGACGTTCCAACTCACTTTAGCTGCCTGTGATCCTTTAAACGGGTGGATTGAGGAATATGGATTAAGGAATATGCATTATTGACATTACACAAAAACAGTGCAATATAACCTCTCCCCACCAAATTATGGCCCAATTTATACTAACCAGACGGCTAATTTCCCAATGAAGTGCACGTGGGAGCTAGGATAATCATAAATAATTACTTAGAACCTGCTTTAACGTGAGAGAGGACCAAATTGCACGGGTAATCGTGATCTGACCTTTCCTTAACCTACTTGAAATGTGATACAATTAGCGAACCATACTCCATTATTTGTATATTTATACCTTCCTGTGATGTTAATAACTTCACTCTAACAACAATGTGTCCAATAATTTGATGGAGAAGGGAAAAATACATATTTATTGGATTTAACCGTTTGCGCCTCTTTCTTAATAAATTGAGAATGCCCACTTTTCTATAATTCCTGCTTATCAGCCAGAGGTTTTAGTTATTTACTTTAAAATGGACTAATTTCTTATTCCAGCGGAGGGGGGAACAGCCGCTGACTTGAACAGCTGCTTCATGACCCAAAAAACTGTCAGTCTTTCCCTGGAATAAATTGTGGAATATACCATTTTCCAGAGTGGGGTAAGCGACTAGGCTGCACAACAAAGACAGTTCAGAACGGCTCAAACGCGATTGATTTTTCGCATTTAATTACTTACATATACCTACAATATCCAACAACAAAACCAAACCGTTCTCGTCTACGCTTAAAATACCGAAAGGCACTAAATAGAACTTGATACTTCTTACATTCACCCCGCTCTTAAAAGCGGAGATTCGTGTAGGCTCATAGTAGAATCAATTCACAGGATGGGCAACTTGAAACCGTCCACTCATGCCTGTGCGCCGAGTTTTGAGAGTGGCGTGTCGGGCAGCTTGGAGTTTAATAGTCCGGGTAGCATCCGTGCTATGTACATGTCTGTCTCTTCCTGTGTAAGTGTGTATGTGATGTAAGTTATGTGTTTGGGCGGGGCTTTATTTGATATGTTGCTAAATATCAATTGGAAATTATGCACACTTCAATAACATTGTTTTGTCTTTCTTGACTTCATTTTCTCAGTTTGTCTGTGAGTCTGTGTATGTATGTATGTGTGTTTGTGAGACTGTGTGTGCGTGTTTGTGAGTCTCTGTATGCGTGTGTGTTAGTCTGTCTGTGTGTGCGTGTGTGTGGCTGGCGTGTGCACACCTTGGAATGTGCTTATGTGAAGCAAACAACTTTTCAACAACGCAATTAAACAGATCAGACTCACGTTCTCAGGTCTCTCCTATCGACGTGTTGATTTCCCACCAGCACGAGGCCTCCTGTAACGCAGACGACTTGAAGTTCCCAACTAGTAGAAGAGCGATATCAGCTCTTGAAAGCCTGCAGGAGCAATCGGCCGATTTCAAAATATTGTCAACCTAACTGTTAACAGAGGCTCATTAAGCACTTTTTGTAATAGCTTACTTTGCGATAATGTTACTGGTCGTTTCATGTAGGCCAACTTCACAAATAAGGGGAACGATTGTTCTCGAACCGGTTCACACATGATTCCCTTATCACGGAGTGGGCCTATATTTATCTTTGGTCAACTTTGTTTGACAGAGGAGGACAGCGAGATAGTTGTGTATGCCTCGCCTTCTCAAAACACCGTCACACGGTTTTATAGACATATCCTAGACAGACAATGACACCCACATTTACGGTCAAACCGTTCGTAATGACGGACTCTCGCCCTCTAATCTACGGTCGCTTCCCCTGCCACTCAAATCCAGCGGTGCTCTCTGCGTCTGCGCACGCGTGTGTGTGTGCGTGCGTGCGTGTGTGTTTGTGTGCGCGGGCGTGCGCACCAGAGGTGGGGGCTTGTTTAATGCACGGCAGGTCGCCTCGTGCAGCAGGTCTGGTCAGATAAGAGCAGCGCCGCTTTCTACCGGAGAAGAAGAGGGAAGAGATAGAGAAGAAGAAACGGAGGGTGACAGAGGAGAGGATGGCGAGAGAGAGAGATAGAGGGGGGGGGGGGCGAGAGAGAGAGGGGAGGAGAGCGAGAGAGAGAAAGAGAGGGAGAGAGAGAGAAAGAGAAAGAGAGGGAGAGAGCTAGAGAGAGACCCCAGTGCCCCTTGGAATTATTCAAATGTTTTGTCGGAGCCACGCGGTGTTCAAACCTGGAGACATAGCTCCCCCTATGGGCGGCAGGAAGAACTGCAACCAGGCGTCTAACTTTAGACCAGCGGTCTGTTAAAGCTCCGAGAATGGGCTTAACTTCACTCATTCTACAGGACAACTTTCCTCAAGTACTTATAGGGAGTCTCTGCAAGGCATATAGAAGCAGTAGAAAGGAAGGACATATATAAAAAGGAGATACTTAGAATATACCGTGATTCATGTAGTTATTTATTTGATTATCAATGCAACCCACTGTTAATTGTTCCATTATTGATAGTTCGCGAACTATTAACAATGGGAAAATCAACCAGAGATAGAAGGCTCAATGATCACCGAATACCTTACACTCTGATTCAAGCGTACAAGAATCCTTGAGTTTATAATAATCATAAAATGGTCTCAATTAGAGGAAATAGTTAGAAAATACCCCTCCTGTTAATATCATGAAAAACATTTCTCTCTGGAAGATGCCGTTTAATAATATACGTGCTTATATTTTCCACTTTCTCTGGTAATTGAACCGTTTTCTTCAGACCGACACAACTCCTGCTGAGATGATCTGGTGTTGATAAGATGAGACTGCAGACGGGACAGTGGAGGGAGAATCTATTGTTCCAGTGTACAGTCATCGGTTGTGGTGGGAGGGTCCGTGGCATTTACGACACGTGTTGTCCGGTTGTAAAGGTTTAACATGTCAACAATGGCCTTAAGGGAGATACACTGGGAGAGATAGCGAGAGAGAGATAAAAAAGAGAGACAGAGAGAGTGAGAGAGACAGAAAGAGAGGGAGAGAGAGAAAAAGAGAAAACGAGAGAGAGAGAGAGAGAGAGAGAGAGAGAGAGAGAGAGAGAGAGATCATGTACACGAGTCAGCTAACATCAGAGTAGGAATATGACCCTTGTTGTTCCTTTTGTTTTGCCTCAGAAACTGCCCTTGGGGGTTTGTCACCTTCAGCAAGCCAATGTCATTCTCTCTCTCTCTCTCTCTCTCTCTCTCTCTCTCTCTCTCTCTCTCTCTCTCTCTCTCTCTCTCTCTCTCCTTTCCCCCATGAAGTAGTAGACGCTTGTATTGGAGAGAGAGAGAAAGAGAGAGAGAGAGAGAGACGTTATTTTTTGTTATTATACGTAATATATGTAATACTGTAATGATTTGGCAACATAGTTTGTTTACCACAATAGTCATGCCAATAAAGCTTTTTGAATTTGAATTGGCGAGAGAGGGGGAGAGAGAGAGAGAGAGAGAGAGAGAGAGAGAGAGAGAGAGAGAGAGAGAGAGAGAGAGAGAGAGAGAGAGAGAGAGAGAGAGGCAGAGATATTGAAGTGGCACTACAGTGGAATTAGTGCTTCATTTTTTAGATCTTTATTAGTAATGGAACGAATGGATGCATCGATCCGGATCAAGCAGCGGTAGATATCGATCCGGATCAAGCAGTACATATCGATCCAGATGAAGCAGCAGTATCGATCCGGATCAAGCAGCGGTACATAACACAACCTGTGTGTTTCTGTCTGTGTGACAGCAACATTGGAACCGTTCATTTGCATTTATTATGCAGTCATGCGTTAATGTGTAGAGTAGGCCATGTGATCTACGCTGACGTAATTTACATTTTAGTAGGCCTACTCGTTTTCTCATAATTTCTAAGAAACTTGGTCTCTGTTGCCATCGTGTGGGTGAATTGTTGTTCACACGCAGAGTTTTCATTTCGACGAATGAGAATCGGTGTGTGCTCTGCTTACACACACTCTTATGTTTATATTATAGATTCATTGCCACTTCTTTCATTTACTTTTCTTCAACATTTAGATCTACCACTTCATTGTACAACAGCAAATTAGCAAAAAGAATAAAGCATAATTACCTCAGTTATTAGTCCATGAAGTTAGGGTATAAAAGAAAATGATCCAAAAGACAAAAAAAACAGTTAATTTACCATGAAAACGGTTTATTTATTTCTTTGTCATGTAATATAATGTAATTGAAACTTGAGATCTGTAACAAGGAAAGATTACATTTTAAACCACTCATGTATCAGAGTGCCTTTTCAACAGAATCAGGAGTGGATTTTGGGTGGATTTAAATTAAAACCTTTCAGTTTTTCCCCCTTAAAACATAGAAATGATGAGAATATTACAATTCTTTAATCAGTTGTTCCACATTCTAGTAAACATTAACAGTAGTTAGCAACACAAAGGGACCACAAGGTAGGCTCTGTTGGGGCAGGAATGGGCAGTAAGATTAACAAGTGAAGCATCACAAACATGCACTGCGTGTTCTCTACATAGCCTGGAATAAAACAGAGCGCTCTAACACAGCGAATGGGAACAAAAACTCATCTCTAAGACCTGTGCAACCGACTGCCATCATATGCTCCAAGCCTTGCATCATGTGTCGTAACATTACAAGTTATGCCTTTGAGTGTGCGCTCCTATGACATACAAAATTGTAGATTATTCAAAAGCACGTGGAACATTTATTACAATTTTACAAGATTATTAATATGTTCATAATAATGTGTAATAATATGCATAATCCCGGCACCCCCACTGTGTCAGAACAACGATTAGAATGTATTTTACAGTTTAGCAGTTGCAGATGTTTCGCAGTACATGGCACGATTAATCACATCATGAGGTGGTCGATGTCAATTGAATAAATACTGGAATAAATAAATAGACTATAAAGTTGATTTTCAGATTGAGTCCAGTTGTACCGTTGCCAATTACGGGTAGCATTTATTTTGTGCAGTAACCAGACACACCTCTGAACTACACACACTTGCCTGAGTGTGTGCATTCACACACACATACATGCGCGCGCACACACACACACACACACACACACACACACACCTCTTAAGGACTAAAGCATCCGTGTGGGCAGACCCTAGCTTGGATCTGTAACTGTATACGCTAATTAGACCTTCAGCGCACGCTCTCAAACGTGGGATACTTCTTGGTGATCAAATGGCCAAACAGACCGTCACGTGCCCCCCCGAACCAGCTCCCCACGGAGAGCGTATGTATATCAGCTCACAGTCTTCCCTGTCTTTATCCTTTCTCTCGGTCCTATTCTCCCTCTATCTCTCTCTCTCTCTCTCTCTCTCCCTTCGATTATTCAAAACCGCCAGGGAGAACCGGCCAATCAGAATCCATTGTAAAAGGGACACACTGGCTTCCGGTTGGTGGGAAATATAACCGCTTCTGAAAGGCTTCTGTCCCTCTTCCCCGTCACACCAGAGCAGCTTCAGGTAGAAAGAAAACAGGAGCAGTGGTGCCTAGCAACTATCTACAGTAGTACTACCTAGTATCGATAGTACTACTATCTACTCTCTATGGTAGTACTACCTAGTGTCCATAGCACTACGATCTACAGTAGTATTATCTAGTATCTATAGTAGTACTACCTAGTATCCATAGCACTACTATCTACTCTCTATAGTAGTACTACCTAGTATCTATAGTAGTACTACCTAGTATCCATAGCGCTATTATCTACTCGCTATAGTAGTACTACCTAGTATCTATAGTAGTACTAGCTAGTATCCATAGTACTACTTTCAACTATCTACACTAGTATTACATAGTACTTCTATCTAGTATCTATAGTAGTACTACCTAGTAAGTATAGTAGTACTACCTAGTATCCATAGCTCTACTATCTAGTATCTATAGTAGTACTACCTAGTATCCATAGCACTACTATCTACTCTCTATAGTAGTACTACCTAGTATCTATAGTAGTACCACCTAGTATCCATAGCACTACTATCTACTCTCTATAGTAGTACTACCTAGTATCTATAGTAGTACCACCTAGTATCCATAGCGCTACGTTCTACTTTCTATAGTAGTACTACCTAGTACCCATAGTACTTCTACCTGGTATCCATAGCTCTCCTGGCTACCCTCTGTAGCAGCACCATTGACTCAGTGGCTATCAAACAGGAGTTGGATCAGCGCTTATCTTTGAGTGGACTGGATTCCCCTAACAAGTGGGCTCTGAAGACATTCATTCATTCCAAACGTACGTACTGTAGACTTGGACCGTACATGAGGACGGTGGCCTACAGGGCGCCTGGCTGACCGGCTGGGCCCTGGACGGGGTTTAATATGGTTCTACTCAGCGCAGAGAAATGGATGTTGCCATGCTTTTACCGATATTAAATGAGAAGAGAAGCTGACGATTGCTTTGAGTTTTGTAAATGCTCCTATGTGTGCGTTTGTGTGTGTGTGCGGGTGCGTGCGGTTGTATGAGTGTGTGTGTGTGCGTGTGTGTATATCTACCCACTCGCCCCCCCCCCCCCCCCCCCCCCCCCCCCCCACGAGCGAGCCCGAGAGGGCAACAAAGACCTCAACATGGCGCCCCCAACCAGCTGCCCTCCCTAGTCTCTGTGTGTCGGTGTGTCGTTCTGGCGGCCGTCTAGACGCAGGTCTTGTCGAGTTCCACCTTGACGGGCAGCGGCCCCGCTTCCTGCTCGTCCTGGTGCAGCTGCTTCACGGTGACGGCGATCACAGGTGTCAGGTGGTAGGGGTTGACCTTGTGGCCGCAGTCGTCTATGAACTCCTTGTCTCCGTTGATGCTCAGCTGGGGACGGGGAGAGAGGAGGGAGGGGAAGGGAGGGAGGGAGTCGGTGTCTGGTAAATGGATCGTATTTATAAAAGAGGGGTTTTCTTCTTCTGCGTCTTCTCGGCACTACGCCCCCCCCATTAATTCATGCTCACACGCCGCTGTGTTGGTAGCGAGTAACGCCGGCCAGCTGACGAGCGTGTCGCGAGCGCGGACACTTTAATCCACCCGGCATGGCTGACGTCAGCGCCGTGATTAATGGCAAATGTCCGGGGCTTCACAAAGTGCTGACAGGGGCTGTTTGTATTTCCTCCCGATCGGAACTGGTTTGAACGCGGAGACAGCGGCGGTGCAGGGCCGAGGCGCGAGGCTCCCCTGACCGCGCCGTTTGCATTAAGGGACCGTCTTGAGACCACATTTGTTGCGGCTGCGTAGCGCAATGTGGAAACCATCTCATTTTGACAGAAGCGGACTCTAGTGGCCAGTAGTGGAACGTCACCCACCGACAGGGAGGGGGCGAATGTCTTCTAAAGGGACACCGCGATGGGCTGCCACTCTCGAAAAGTTACAGCATGCAAGGATCGAGGTTAACGCATTCACATATTGGGAAGTTTAACCCGCAACCCTCAGTTTGTGTACCTGTGAGTGTGTTTCTGTGTTTCTGTGTGTGTGTGTGTGTGTGTGGGTTTGTGTGTTTGTGTGTGTGTGTGAGTAAGAGAGAGTTTTTGAGTGTGTCTTTGTTTTTGTGTGTGTGTGTTTGTGTGTGCCTGCATGTGTGCGTGCATGCGTGTACGTGTGTATGTGTGTGTGTGTGTGTGTTAGTGTGTGTGTGGCTGTGTGTGTGTGTGTGTTTGTGCTTGCATGCGTGCGTGTGTGTGTGTGTTTGTGTGCGTGCGTGTGTGTGTGTCTACCTGGGTCTTGATGTGCTGCTCCGGCGCTGTGACCAGACTGGCGCAGCTCAGCCACAACATGACCATGATGGAGAGGAAGAGGCAGGCCGCCAGGATCCACCGCGGCAGGCCGGAACGCCTGGAGGAGGGAGAGACCGGGAGAGAGACCGGGAGACCGGGAGAGGAAGGGGGAGAGAGAGGGGGAGTGAGACCGGGAGAGAGACCGGGAGAGACCGGGAGAGAGAGAGGGGGAGTGAGACCGGGAGAGAGAGACCGGGAGAGAGACCAGGAGAGAGACCAGGAGAGAGACCGGGAGAGAGACCGGGAGAGAGACCAGGAGAGAGACCAGGAGAGAGACCGGGAGAGAGACCGGGAGAGAGACCGGGAGAGAGACCGGGAGAGAGACCAGGAGAGAGACCGGGAGAGAGACCGGGAGAGAGACCGGGAGAGAGACCAGGAGAGAGACCGGGAGAGAGACCGGGAGAGAGACCGGGAGAGAGACCAGGAGAGAGACCGGGAGAGAGACCGGGAGAGAGAGGGGGAGAGAGACCGGGAGAGAGACCGCGAGAGGGGGAGAGAGACCGGGAGAGAAAGGGGGAGAGAGACCGGGAGAGAGACCGGAGAGAGACCGGAAGAGGGGGAGAGATAGAGAGAGTCATAGATGGTTTACGAGGAAACAATGAGCATCTCAGGACCACGTCCATCTAATGGGTCTATCAACATGAGGGGGAGATCTGGAATCTATTATTCTGTAAAGCGCTTTGCACAACCACGGAACACAGACATGTAATGCAGACAGACAGACAAACAGACAGACAGTCAGACAGACACACACACACTCATAGAGACAGACAAATACACAGACAGACACACACACACACACAGACAGAAAGACACACACAGACAGAAAGACACACACACACACACACACACACACACACACACACACACACAAAGATGTACATACAGACAGAAAGAGATAGAAAGACATATATATAGGTAGACAGAATGTCCGACTGACTGATAGATATATAGACAGACAGGCAGATAGATAAATATAGATAAATAGGTAGATACACAGACAGACAGATATATGATTAATCAAAAGGTGGATAGATACAGACAGGCAGGCAGGCAGACAGGCAGACAGGCAGACAGAGAGATGGATTAGTGTATCTAATGTGCCGCGAGCCGCCTTCTCACCTGGACATGCAGCCCAGGAAGTCGTGCTCGGTGGAGGTGTCGTCTGGGTGCTGCCCGGCCCGCTTCCCCTTCCCTGCTGGGCTGGGGGCTCCCTTCTCCCTGTGGCCCCGGGCCCCTGCACACCACCAACACAATAAAAGACCCACCATTCAACACAATAAAAGCCCCACCATTCAACACAATAAAATCCCCACCATTCAACACAATAAAAGCCCCACCATTCAACACAATAAAATCCCCACCATTCAACACAATAAAAGGCCCACCATTAAACACAATAAAAGCCCCACCATTCAACACAATAAAAGCCCCACCATTCAACACAATAAAAGGCCCACCATCAACACAATAAAAGCCCCACCATTCAACACAATAAAAGCCCTGTGTTTCCTGGCGTCCATGTAAATACTTTTAAGTACCTTTTAATTTGCCTCCTCACCGTGGGCTGCGTTCAGCCTGTGTTAGGATTTGTGTGTGTGTGTGTGTTAGAGAAGCACGGATGGGCTATTATTTCATCCGCAACCGCATGACAAACGCATCATCCATTCGCCATCCATCTGCACCAACGTTTTTTGACCAATTTATTAAACCGCATCCGCCCACCATCCGCCGGTTGCTTTTATACGGCGCTGCTGACGCGAGGCTAGAAAGCTCTTGCGTGTTCTTGAAAGGAGACTGATCCAATGAAGCAAAGATATTGCAAGGCTAAAGTCCCCGGTAGGATAGCCTATTGCCTGCGCTGCCATCCCCGAAGCGTTGATCTATAGTCCGCCCCCAAAGACGTTGACGTCGCTTAGCAACCGAAGACGCTGGGGTTGACAAGTTACCACAAAATAAAAAGATCCACATTCCTTGACAGCGATCTGCTTAGCAACTGTGAATAATCAAATATAATTCACCGCCAGAAGATGTTATAAGGATAAAAAGAAGAATAAATATTTTTATTTCGATCGGTTTATTCCGCCACTCGCCCGAATTTAATTAAAATATAATTTTTTGTCGCGTCATCCGCCCGATCCGCGGTTGAGTCGCGGAGTCCGCGGCTGCAACCAACCGCGCATCTCTAGTGTTTGTGTGCGTGCGTGCGTGCGTGCGTGCGTGCGTGCGTGCGTGCGTGCGTGTGTGTCCTCACCGTGGGGTCTCTGGGTGTGGGCGTGGACCTTCAGCCAGGGCTTCTCGGCGGGGTTGGGGTGGGGCTCTGGGGCCTGGAGCTCGGGGAGGTTGTAGTCAGCGTCTGGCCGGCTCTGGGGAGAGAGGGGGAACAAGATGAGACACACACAGGGGGCGAGAGACACACACACACACACACAGGGGACGAGAGACACACACACACACACACAGGGACCGGGATTGGAGGGCAGACGGAGGGGGGGGGAGCAGCACCACAGCACTATCCACACTCACTCATTCACCACAGCACTCATTCAGCACAGCACAATCCACACTCACTCATTCACCACAACACTATCCACACTCACTCATTCACCACAGCACTCATTCACCACAGCACTATCCACATTCACTCATTCACCACAACACTATCCACACTCACTCATTCACCACAGCACTATCCACACTCACTCATTCACCACAGCACTCATTCACCACAACACTATCCACACTCACTCATTCACCACAACACTATCCACACTCACTCATTCACCACAGCACTATCCACACTCACTCATTCACCACAGCACTCATTCACCACAACACTATCCACACTCACTCATTCACCACAACACTATCCACACTCACTCATTCACCACAGCACTATCCACACTCACTCATTCACCACAGCACTATCCACACTCACTCATTCACCACAGCACTATCCACACTCACTCATTCACCACAGCACTATCCACATTCACTCATTCACCACAGCACTCATTCACACTCACTCATCCACACTCACTCATTCACCAGAGCTCTCATTCACACTCTCTCATCCACAGCACTCATTCACCACAGCACTATCCAGACTCACTCATTCACCTCAGCGGGCATTGCGGGCGACCTAACCCACCCAACCCCGCAGAGCCCCAGAAGAGGAGCTCCGACTTTAAAGTCGGGGTGACGTGTGAGCGGGAATGAAAACCATCGCGTGCGACAGGACATGACGCCATCTTTCCAACAGGACGCTGTCTCTCCAAACAACAACATGGCTGTCAGCCTGTGTCAGTAGGAGGGAGGTCGTGCTGCTCAGGGTTAGACATGATGGGAAACATACAGCCGGCGATTTTTTATTTTGCTTTTTAGTTGTTCTTCGACACACACACACACACACACACACACACACACAAACACACACACACACACACACACACACAGATGGGTGTGAACACAGACACACACACACACAGATGGGTGTGAACACAGACATACACACACACACATGTACACACACACATACACCCACACACAGATGGGTGTAAACACAGACATGCACACACACAGACACACACACAGATGGGTGCGCAAACAGACACACACACACACACACAGATGGGTGTGCATACAGACATACACACACACATACACACACAATTTTCTTTAGGTTGTGCGTCTTATTGTGTGCCTCATCATTCTGTTTCCCCTGGAGAACTCAACACAAACGTTTCTTTAGGCTGCTCTCAGGTCTTGAATTGCAGCTCTCTGCTGCAATACAAGCAGCCAGCAGAACGCCAGCCTCAGCAATACACACACGCACACACACACACACACGCACGCGCAAGCGCACACACACACACACACACACACACACACACACACACCTGCAATCACACACACACATACACACCTGCACTGCAGCAACCCAAAGCTTGCAGTGATTTTCTTGAGGTGCTCACTTGGGATGTCAGTGGGAGTTATCTTTACTCTCATTCCCAGTTTCACGCATAGCAATACTCACAGGACGCCAGCCACACATTGGGAGATAAAATAATAAAGATGCAATTGTTTTCTTGCTGAACAATGCCCTGACGAATGCTGGGGGCCTGAAGCTCAGGGGTACTGGAGAGTTTATTACTTTGTAGAAACAGCTGTTTTAGAGTGCAGGTGTAGCGTACGCTAGCTAGCTAGTATAGCATATACTAGCTAGCTACGGAATCAACTTGCAAGAGAAGTCGAAAGCCTCAAAGGCCCAAGTATAACATATTACGTTTTTTATATATAGTAAAATATAATATTATTCTTAAATAAATATAATATTATGTGTAAATATATTAAATATAGAGCCTAGTACAATGTATTAAATCTTATAACATAATATAAAACATCACTTAAGAACAATAATTGATGGAATGTGCCGTCTAAGCAGAGTATCAATGTTGCCTTGACGATGTTTTCTTAAAATGTGTCTTTTATTCTGTATTTTATGCTATTTATTGTGTGAGTGTATATGTGAGCACTGTTTTATTGTCTGCAAGCAAACTTCAAATGGATCTACTGCAAAATAACAATTAAAGTCTATTCTATTCTATCAGTGGACTCAGATACTCAAGGGGGTGGAGGGGTATATATATATATATATATATATATATATATATATATATATATATATATACATACACATACAGTATAGTGAACCCAATGTGGGAAGGTCCCCAGTGTGAATCTGGTTTCAGTGTAACTGCGCGGTGTAACGGAACCAGGAGCGGAGAGAAACCAGAAAGGTCATGTGACCGAGGGAATGTCAGGCGGTTAATTGGCAGCGACTCGAGTTTGGAACGATCCCACCGACGAGAGAGAGACAGCGGACCTGCATCTGTCACGCATTACGAGAGAGAGAGAGTGAAGGAGAGAGAGAGAGAGAGAGAGAGAACAAAAGCGAGAGAGAGAGAGAGAGAGAGAGAGAGAGAGAGAGAGAGAGAGAGAGAGAGAGAGAGAGACTCTGCCTTCACAGAGAGAGAGGGGAGGGGAGAGGGGGAGAGGGGGATGCAGAGGGAGAGATGGAGGGTAAAGGTTTGAAAGAGAGAGGCCATGGGGTAGTGGAAATAATCAACATAGACAGAAACTTGCCCCCCTGTTGGGGACCCCAGAGTCTAGGCTGAGTTGGGGCCTGTGCTCTCTCGATACGACGGATCGCACTGGACGAGGTTGTATTTAATCTCAACTGTCAATACACACGATAGAAGGCGCTTATGTTCAGCGTCAATGACCATGTGAAAAAACAAAGCTCTTAAAACCATTCAATATCTACGTGCCAAATCTCAAGAGCCATAGAGCTGATATCAGATGCTAGAGGAGCAACCTGGCCATCAACTCATTCATTGATTGATGCTATTGATGAATGGATTTCAATTCCAACCAGTCGTCATAAGGAAATGGATACAGAGGGAGGTTCCTCTTTAACACAGAAGCGTGGAGGGGCTTGGGGGGTCACACCCTGGGATTACTGGTGTATTGATGGCTGATTATTGTTGATTACAGCCGGTCAGCAGTAAACCGTTGACCGGCTGCACCAAACTGGGTGGGGGTGGGGAGAGAGAGAGAGAGAGAGAGAGAGAGAGAGAGAGAGACCTCCCCCCCGACCTCTTCTCTCTCCCTCCTCCTCTCTCAATGTCTCTCTCCCTCTCTCTCCCTCCTTCCTCTGACTCCCTCCTCTCTGTCTCCCTCCTCCTCTCTCTCCGTCATCCGTCTCTCCCTCCTCCATCCCTGTCTCTCTCCCTCTCACTGTCTCTCCCCTTCCGTCTCTCCCTCCTCCTCAATCTCCCTCTCTGTCTCTCTCCCTCCTCCACTGTCTCTCTCTCTCTCCCTCTCTGTCTCTCTCCCTCCTCCTCTGCCTCCCTCTCTCTTCTCCTCCTCTCTCTCCCTCTTTGTCTCCCTCCCTGCCACTCTCTCCCTCTCTCCCTCCTAATATCTTCCAATCCTCCTCCCTCTCCCTCCCCCTCTCTCTCCCTCTCTCCCTCTCCCCTCTTCGGTTCCGGGCAGAGTTCTGGTTTGGATCTGACTGTAAACGTTGACCTGAATGTAATCTGACCTCGTGGCCGCGGCGATCCCTCTATAGGATTTCCTGTGTGCTCCTTGTCATGCATGAGGCTGCGAAGAACTGCAGTTCAACCTCCAGCACCATGAAATCCTCCATGGCAGACCTGTTCTAAACACACACACACACCCACAAACACAGATATACACACACACACACACACACACACACACACACACACACACACTTACATACATACATACAGATAGACACGCACACTCACGCACACACACACACACACATACACACACAGACACAACCACACACACACACACAGACACACACACACAAACACACACACACACACAAAAACATACAGACACACACACACACAGACACACACACATAGACACACACACACACACACACACACACACACATCCCCTCAGAGACCCTCTCTGTTGTTATTGTTTCTTCATTCAGAGAGCCGGCCTACGTCTGGCAGCGCTCCGTCCTAAACCCTGCCCCACCCCCACTGAGCCTGGAATCCACCCCCACCCTCCTTCAGGCTACATCAGCACGTCAGGTCCATAAAACCAACACACCCTGAAGTCAACGCAGCCTAAAGAAAGTATGGAATGGTAATGTTATGTTTGTTCATCACATTTTTTTGGTCATTAACACAGTGGGGTTGGGGGGGGGGGGGCTCTCAGTCTATGAAAACACGTCAGGGTCATAAAACCAGCGCATCCGTCTGAAAACCTAAAGAAAGTTTGGGAATTGTATGCTGGGTGATTTTTTCCCTCACTGTAGATCACTTCCTTTAATCGCTGTTCAGCCACCCAGCCATTCCTGGCCACTGATCCCAGCGCAGTGTGTCTGTGTCTGGGTAAGCAAACACAACCAGGTTCAGTGTAAAGCGCTTAGTGCTTAGTTCAGCAGAATTGTATTGCGGGTAAATCAATTAATCAAAAGCGATACCAGGCACTTTGTTATTTGCTGGAAAATGTCAGCTTGGCACCGAATGTTTGATGATTCAACAGATCTTTACAAAAGCGTATGAGGGTTCGCTGAAAACGGTGGCATAATTAATTTCATGTTGACTTACTTCCGATGAATTCAATTAAATTTGACATCCTCTGCTTAAATGCGGGCAAGTTCTTTCTATAATTGCGCGTTGACATTTTGTCAAATAACACTTTTTCCCCAGGTGAAGTTTCGCTGAAGCAGTGCTCTAAAGAAGGCTATTCCCGTTCAGGTCTGCTCTGAATGCCAGCGCTGGTTCAGTCAGGCTCCAGCACCCTGGCCGTCCCTGAGAGGACCTGGCGGCGACCCAGGACCTCTCCACCCCAGCTCATAGCTCCACACTACTGCCAACCGCGGCGCGGCCAACGGTGTAAAGACTCTCCCCTGAGGCAGGCTTTAGCCTGAGATGAAAACAAAAATGTAACGTAGCGAAATGAAATACCATTTATCTGAATCAAATCTGATATTGTAATTGAAACATTGTGACGGCGTCGTGTCACACGCGGCTGGTAGGATTCACATCCCACAGGAAGAGTTATAATGAGTTACAGCTCCTGAGTTATAATTGGAACGCGTGCTCGGTGCTAATTGAAGTGTTAATTTAATGCATGACAAGTGTGCATGTGCGCGACGCGTGAACACCGAAGAACACGAAGCCGCAGCATACAGTGGTGTTTAACAATAGAAAATTCGGGAGGCCGTTTAACGTCACTCAAAGGAACTCAACTATTCACAACATTGGGAGCATATTTCCTACACGACAGAAACGAAGCTCTCGGAAATGCCCATTCCCGGGCTGTACAGTGAAGTGCGTCACCACGGCCTAGAGAGGGCGGTGCAGTCTGACGACATGAGATCTGGACCGATACGTTGAAGGTGTGTGGCTACTGTGTGGCCCAGGACAGACAGACAGACAGACAGACAGACAGACAGACAGACAGACAGACAGACAGACTGACAGACAGACAGACAGACAGGCTGCTCACCTGGAACACCACCACCTTGCCGTCGTCCGCCTGCAGGTAGAAGGTCCATGTGGAGGAGATGAAGCTCTGGGCGGAGCTGACGATGTCGTTGAACCAGCCCGACATCGCCTCCATGACGGAGGGCTGCTTGGGCCGGTGGGTCATGGCCTTGAGCTGCACACACACACACACACACACGCACACACACACACCAAACCCACACGCACATGCACATACGCACGCACAAACAGGTTGATGAGGAAAGAGAGGTGTGAGTGTGTGTGATTGGGTGGTGCGCTCGCGTGCGTGTGTGTATGCGTGCGTGCGTGCATGCGTGCATGTGTGTGTGTGTGTGTGTGTGTGTGCATGACATCACCACCCTCACCTTCCTCCTCAGCAGCTCAGGCTCAGAGGGCTGGCTGGCACAGCCGGTGCAGCACGCCTCCTGCTCCAGCAACTTAACATAGGCCTCCTGGCAGGCTGGGGGGGAGAGAGAGAGAGAGAGAGAGAGAGAGAGAGAACATCATTATAATTAGTTGGGATATATGGACAGACAGACAGACAGACAGAGACCGATTGTTATAGATTGTTTCATGTCAATCAATAGATGATGTTCTCCTGCCAGTTGTCCAGATGGGAGCAGACCTGTAATATTGTTCTACATGAAGCGTCCTCCATTCCACCATGTTGGTTTGGTGGCTTGGTGGCCCACACGGGTCCTTATGCATCATTATGACACATTATTATTATTACAGACAGACAGACAGACAGACAGACAGACAGACAGACAGACAGACAGACAGACAGACAGACAGACAGACAGACAGACTTTGGACAGATGCTTAGCTGACACTGATCCACAAGGGTCGTTACACATTATTATTAGAAATAAGGTATCAGGAGAGGTAGGAAACTGACAAACAGACAGACAGACAGACAGACCACAGACAGACCAGACAGACAGACAGACCACAGACAGACAGACAGACCAAAGACAGACAGACAGACAGACAGACAAGAGGGCAGACAGACAGACAGACAGACAGACAGACCAGATAGACCGACAGTCCACAGACAGACAGACAGACAGACAGACAGACAGACAGACAGTCCACAGACAGACAGACAGACAGACAGACAGTCCACAGACAGACAGACAGTCCACAGACAGTCCACAGACAGACAGACAGTCCACAGACAGTCCACAGACAGACAGACAGACAGACAGACAGACGGGCGACCCTACCTCCCTGACACTCCTCCCTGCTGGTGTTGAAGCCGGCGTTGCCGTTGACAAACTGACAGATGGAGTAGAGACGGCAGCCACGGTGACAGGCGTTCATGATGGAGTCCTACCAACCAGAGGGGGAGACGGGGGAGACGAGGGAGACGGGGGAGACGGGGGGAGACGGGGGCGACGAGGGAGACGGGGGAGACGGGATGTATGGAGAAGTGGGAAGGCAACAGATTAGGCCTCGGTCATTAAAAGGCATGAAGATATATAAATATCTATATAACACTGAGTACGCATTGTATTTTTTTACTTTTGATAAACCTAGATGAGTACAAGATAAACGTAGATAAATAACAACAAACGCATAAGGTATAAAAGATCCAATAAATAAAGAATTAAATGAAAAAGTCGCAGAGCTCTTAGGGAGAGAATGTCACTGCATTCTCCTCGAGCAACAGAGAAACAGCGCCCACTAGCGACGCCTGCAGAAAACCAAGAGAAAAAAGGATTCCATAATGAAGAATGGGCAATGTGCATATTGCGCTACTGTAGGCCTACGTACTGTATGTGTCACGTTTTTTCACCCATACTTGTGTGGATTCTAATTTTCAATGTAAGGAATGTTTTATGCACACCCACGAATACGTTTCCTGTTCCGTGTTTGTATTCCTCGTTAGCCTCCGTCCAGACTCTATTATCGGAGCTATCAGTGACAGCAGGCAGCGTGTGCAGCCCGACTGCGGCGCATCATTTCAGAAACACCTAAACGCACCAATCCTAAGGGCGCCATCAAACGTCCCGAAGACTCTGCAGAGATACAGAGTAGTGCGGAGTCTGCAGGTCTGATCTGATGATGACGAGGATGATGAACCACACCTGAGTCTCCAGCGCAAGGGGTAGGAGGAGGAGGAGGAGGAGGATGTGGAAGAAGAAGAAAGGCTTCCGACAGGACATCCCCCCCCCCCCCATCCCAAATCATTGTCCGTCCTTTACCGTGTTTAGTGTTCAGGGGGCTGCGCGCGTGCACCAAGCATGCACGCTCACCGGGACGGCAGTTTAACGCTTTAAAGATTTAGCGCTGCACACTTTCACTGAAACCTCGCGTGGCCTCACGGACTGCAGAATGCGGATTAAGAAATCGAATTAAGCCCAGATGCTAGGGGCAACGGGGGCGAGCACCATGCACACCATCATCAGTCGACGTCTATGAGAGAAGCCAATGCTGGACATTACCCTGCATCTGAACGCCTCCCTATGGTGTGTGCGTGTGTGTGTGCGCTATAGAATTAGTCCTTAACACACACCGTCTTATCCAAGCCCGGGCATGATGATGAGCATATCCAGATGGATACATTATTAAATGACAGAACGTGCCCTCGTCTCCAGAGGTGGTATCCTAGGTTACTCGAACGGGAGAAAGCGGTTACTTGTCCATCGGGTGTTCCGTCAGGACATCGCTTGTACATGTTATATTATTACGCACGGCCCCATGTAGGTTACACCACCGTCTGAACGGGAACTTACTTTAGCCGGGCTTTTGTTCTTGATGACGAGCTGGCATTGCAGTTTGCAGTAATTAATGTCTCCGAGTTGGTTGTCGAAGAGGTCCGGGGAGGAGGCCGCCAGCCCCGCGAGGAGCAGCGACACCAGCGCGGTCAGGAAGAGCATCCTGTCGGAGCAGAAGCGAGCCTTCATGTCTGAGAAGGACTGCAGAGAGGACGGAGGAGAGGAGGAAGGAGAGGAGACCACAGCCGAGCTCACTAGCTCTCCGGTGGGGGCAGGAGCGAGTGTGGAGGTTGCAGTCTGCTGCTGTCTGCTGCTGCTGCTGCTGCTGCTGCTGCCTCTGCTGCCTCTGAGTCGCAGCAGCTCTGTAATCGGTTACGCTATCAGCAGCCGAGGTGTCGTCACGCGGCACGCTGCGAGTGACACCATCGCCCAGTGACCCCGGTGCCCAGACGGGGACTGCACCCCAACCCCCCGTGGTGACACTCACACTTCACTATGGGCGATCTGCCGATTGTTAGTATTGTATATATAGGTGTTAAATTCAGTTGAATTCAAATATAGCTAGATATAAAATATATGTTATTATTTGTTTTTTTCTGTCATAAACTGTATATAGTAGCCATATAGTAAATATATATAAGACACGTATGCAAATAGCTCCAACAGAACTGCTCGCCAACTCCTGCAAAATGTGGAGAAATGAAAAACAGTAGAGACATTAGTCCACGTAAACAGCACCAGGCCTACGTCATTGTATCATGGAAACATCTCCCGAGGTGATGGACTGTAGCCCAGCAAGACGTCATTGGTTAATTGGCATTGTCATTAGCATGCGCCCAGCCTATTAACCATCAGGGCTGTGCTTCAGATCTGGGGGGAT
>NC_136940.1:24862108-24909608 GCF_949987615.1 Pollachius pollachius
GGCCACAACAAATATGGAGACACACCAAGGTCTACGTGCAAAAGTAATCATAATTTATTGATAAACAGAAGTTCACCAAAAAGAAATGGTGTAACAAAAGTCAAATGGTGTCTGGAGAGCGAGCGAGCCATGGGCAGACTGGTGATCCTTATACCTGCAGCCAGCTGAATGTGCAGCCCCACCCACCAGAAACCACCTGAGAGGAGAGAGAGACAGGCTATGCAGCTCCTCTACAACACACAAAGACAGCCAGAGGGCCGTCACATGCTTTATTCAAGAAGATGACAAATCTTCAAGTAGGCACTGTGTGAAGACCAGAGGGTCTTCGACCTCTGGTTGGGTTAGGATTAGGGTGTGAAGACCCCCTTTGGGGGTCACCCCGGTGTTACGATGCTGACCGTAGACAGCCCGTAACCTAAGTCTGTCCCTACGAGGTGTGCTGAACTTGAGTGGTGTTCCTAATCTCCCCCTGGGTGAGTGCCATCTAACCTATCTAGGGGGTTAGGTGCGAGGTACTCACCACAGGTCCGTCTCCCCCACTCCGCACCGGCTCCTCGTCCCGGTTGGACGAACCGTCAGTCCCGCTGACCAGCCCCCGCCTTGATCCAGTCTTTCATTCACCGTGTATATATATCTATCCCAAAAGTGTTGCCTTCATGGAATGTCCGAGCAGCGCGAGTCCCTCGGGTTATTCTCCTTCTCCCGACGCTCACCTCAGTCTGAAACCCTCCGCCACCTGTCCACTCAGCTGTCACTGCTTACCTGTGATGAGCACCTCAACACCGCCCCCTCTGTGTGACGGCAGTACTGACCCTAACCCTAAGCACATGCTACCCTACCCTACCGTAACACTGATCCAAACCTTCGCCCGTCTGCGTCTCACGCCCACCCCCCCCCCCCCCCAAGTGACCACGGACCCCCCGGACAGTGTGGCGGTGAGCCGGGTGGGAGAGCAGGAGGACCAGCTGAGCGTCCATTGGGCCAGTCCTCCGGCGCTCAAGGACTTCCTGTTCCAGGCCAAGTACCAGATCCGGTACCGTCTGGAGGACAGCGAGGAGTGGAAGGTGAGCGGGCCGCGCTCACACGTGCGCTCTCACGGGGACTCACTGAAGGTCATCGCCGTTCAGGACGTACTTTACAATGAGCCGCGGCCACACTCGGGTGTTCTGGGATTAAAGCAAAGCTCCTTGTGTGTAAGTGTGTTTCGATTTGGGTCGATAAATGTGTCCCAGTTTCCCAAAACGTAGCTTTCTCCGTTGCGACAGAAAGACAAGAACCAGGAGCGAAAATGGATTGAGGCTGGATCGCAAAACAGTTTGGATAAATACAGAGTCCATAGTTTCCGGGAGGCTAGTGATAGGCCTATCTGTTTGTTTGTGTGTGTGTGTGTGTGTGTGTGTGTGTGTGTGTATGTGTGCGTGTATACAGGCTCATGATAGGCTCGTGTGTGTGCGTGCGTGTGTGTGTGCGTGTGTGTGTGTGTGTGTGTGCAGGATAATGATAGGCTTGTGTGTGTGTGTGTGTCTGCGTGTATACAGGCTCATGATAGGCTCGTGTGTGTGTGTTTGCGTGTGTGTGTGTGTGTGTGCGTGCGTGTGCCCAGGCTCATGATAGGCTCATGTGTGTGTGTGTGTGTGTGTGTGTGTGTGTGTGTGTGTGTGTGTGTGTGTGTGTGTGTGTATGTATACAGGCTCATGATAGGCTCGTGTGTGTGTGTTTGCGTGTGTGTGTGCGTGCGTGTGCCCAGGCTCATAATAGGCTCGTGTGTGTGTGTGTGTGTGTGTGTGTGTGTGTGTGTGTATGTATACAGGCTCACGATAGGCTCGTGTGTTTGTGTGTGCACGTGTGTGTGTGTGTGCGTGCGTGTGTCCAGGCTCATGATAGGCTCGTGTGTGTGTGTGTGTGCGTATATGTGTGTACAGGCTCATGATTGGCTCGTGTGTGTGTGTGTGTGTGTGTGTGTGTGTGTATGTATACAGGCTCATGATAGGCTCGTGTGTGTGTGTGTGTGTGCACGTGTGCGTGTGTGTGCGTGCGTGTGTCCAGGCTCATGATAGGCTCATGTGTGTGTGCGTGCGTGTATACAGGCTCATGATAGGCTCATCACGCAGTGTCTCTCCGTGGGTCCGTGCTTGTGTTTCTCAACCTGAGGCGTCCTCCCAGGTGGTGGAAGACGTGGGGAACCAGACCTCCTGCCTGCTGGCCGGCCTGTGGCCCGGGACAGTGTACTTCGTCCAGGTCAGGTGCAACCCGGTGGGCATCTACGGCTCCAGGAAGCCGGGGATCTGGAGCGACTGGAGCCATCCCACCGCCGCCTCCACCCTCCCCACCGGTGAGTCTTTCCCAAAGACTGCAGTTCTTTTTTCTTTTCTTTTTTTTTTCAGAAATACTTTAACACTATTTTCTATCCGTCTCTACAGTTTCTGGGCTGTATGTTTCTTTCTGCTGGAACACCCGGATTTCTCCCCCAGGGGATTAATACCATTTTATCTTATCATTTATGTGGTTAACGAATTGATTGATTGATTTCCTGTTTGATAACAATAGCTGCCCTTAAACACAAGCCTACCGGTTTGGCATGAGCATTTAAAAAAACATTCTACAAGAAGCATGTTTTCGGTAGTGCTGTACTGTTGTCAATTGGGTCGCAATGGTTTGTAATTTAAAAAAAATGGGTCCCCAGTGTTTCCCAGCTTGGGAAACACTGCGTTACACAACCCCCCCGCTTGATCACTATCACATGTTCTGCGGTCCGGCCTCACCCAGGTGGGAGTCTGTTTTCATGGAGGAAGCTGGCAGTAGGTCGGAGATGTTTGCCATGAAAGCCTCATTATCTGTGTGTTTGATGTCATCAACCTGTTTCCGTGGGGGGCTTGTAAACGAAATACCCTTTAAATCCTCTTAACTCTCTGCGATGTTTAAGACTCGACTCTCAAATTATCACCCTCTCTCTGCCATTCAACTAATTTGTGTATCCCACAATGGACGAGATAAGCTCTGGAGCGAACAGATCCAAACGACATGTGACCCCACAGAAACAGCTCCAAACAACATGTGACCCCACAGAAACAGCTCCAAACTACATGTGACCCCACAGAAACAGCTCCAAACTACATGTGACCCCACAGGAACAGCTCCAAACTACATGTGACCCCACAGGAACACTGCCGAACTACATGTGACCCTCAAGGAAACCCTAACTGCAAATGAAGAGCCGTGGCCTCCAGGATGGAGATCGCCTAAAGGGATTTAATCAGATGGCAAAAGGCCGGGGGGGGGGGGGATTTGATCTTTTTCGTTAGCCTTCAAACACAAGGTCAAGTCGAGTGGTGGCTGCCTGTCAGAAGTCCGCACATGACCTGTAAGCCCAGAGTGGAAACAGGTTCGGGACCACAAGGAACGTATAATGACTTAGAAAGGTCCCGAGGCATTTTCTTACACGCAGAGGAGGTTGTTAACAGGCCTGTTGTTTGGCTGGTGGACCGACTGCGGCTGCCTTTTGGCTTCCTGTAGTTCTCCCCCTACACAGTTACCTCCAACTCTATACAAACCCCTTCACCTCATCATAAAGAGCCCCATTACATGTTTTAAATGTTTGTTTATATGTTTGCTGTAGTCCACTTTGTAATGGAGGCAAATGAGAAACAGAAGTAGAAGCTAAGATTTGGAAGACATTGCATTGGCAGAGATTCTGTTCCATTCAAATCTGACATGTGATGTTGCTTCCCAGGGCATTCTGAGGAATCATGCTAAGCTTTGGAGATTCAAATCGGAATAACTTAGTTTTTGGTTTTTGGCTTCCTGCGTGTAATTTAAAACTGCAATTCTTTCGAATTCTGGGTCTCTGTTTGTGCTCCCTTCCAGAGTACACAACCTGGCAAAACTAGCTTTACACAGTATTGACAAAGACGTTACACAGAGTTCGACATGTATGTTCATAAAAAACACCTGAATACTCCACAAATAACCCGAAGTATACATATAGGGAGGTGGGTAAAGCAAACAAAGTCATGAATCTCCACTTGTCATACCGAGGGGTAAAGCATCTCCTTCTCCCCCGTCTCACTCTCTCTCCTCCACCGTGTCTCTCTCCCCCTCGCTCTCTTCCAACGTCTCTCTCGCTCGCCCGCACAATGCTGACCGAGCAGTCTTTTACATCAGCGCTCCAGCTCTAGCGAACATGTTGTTTATTGTAACCTTCAAACACCTCCCTCCCCCCGTCTCGCCCCCCCACCAGGGCGCCTTCAGGCCGAGTCCTGTGAGCCCAAGAGCAGCGAGCCTCCCTCCAACTCGACCCTGCGGCGGGAGCTGAAGCAGTTCTTCGGCTGGGTCCGCAAGCACGCCGCCGGCTGCAACGGCATGTCCATCAAACTGTACGACCAGTGGCGGGTGTGGCAGCAGAAGACGCATAAAGCGCGCAACCAGGTAGGTAAGGAGATGCTCCCCTCGCCACACTCTCTGCCCCCTCCCCCTCACCGCCAACCTGACCTTCCAGCGGTTGACCAGGTTTGAGTCGGGATCGCATGTGACATGACAACGCAGCCTCGTGTGTGTAGACAGTGGTAGTCTTTGTGTCGCACGCATGCTCTGTCTCACGCACGTACGTACATGCATGCACACAGGCACAGAGACAGGCAGGCAGGCAGACAGACAGACACACACACACACGTATTATCTCGCACGTTTAAAATAGCCCATGATGGTTGTTGTGAACTTTGCGTACTCTCTGGGTCTGAGGGGCCTGCGGTGAGCCGCTGGAGAGGCAGAGAGACAGCAGATTTCCGCTTTGCTGGTTCTGTGTTGTTCCAGTTGATGCTTTATGATCAGGTGGGGGCGTGGTTTGGTCTGCGTTCGCTGCGGCGTCCGAGGCAGGAGCGCAGGGTTGTCTCTCTCGATTCACTCTTACCCTCTTCAAAGCCATGCGCTCTCCTTGTACTACCAACATTTAATGATGTAAACTTACGATGCTGAACGGCGACCACAACAAAGAGGGCTGAACATGTAAATGTAATTAACAGCCCGTGGTAATGCCTTCCATTCGGGTCTAGTTTCCTGGTGACGTGAGGAGCTCCTCTCAAACCATAACTCAGGCCAAATGTCAGCCCCCGCCGCCGGATCTGCTGTCTTTGTTTCTAGGCTCTCAGGGCCACGTCCTCTGGAAGGACGCCCTAATTCTGTCCATAACTCATCGAACCCACCTGACTTTCTGTCGCTCCCCAGCTCAGTTCTAGTGTCGCGTCTTTGGGTTCCTGGGGCGGGTGCTTCCGCTAAGAAGATTGCATCAGGGCAGTTAAGATTTGTACTGTCAAATAGAGGGGAACTGTATTAAAAGAAAAGGCGTTTGTATAGTGTACTCCCCCCCAAGGGCTGTGATCCACATCATAACTACCGTCCGCAACATCGATCAGTGTAACAGCGTAACGCATCTGACTCTCCCACCCCCAGATGCCTCAAGACGATAACTCGTAGCACGACATGGCACAACTGGAGAGTTAAAAATGAAGAACAGCGTCACAGCCGACCGCTGACAGCCCCGGTGCCCAGAGGGGGATGCCTTCTGTGAAGGGTCCGGTCCTCTGGCTCTGAGGGTCACTGCGGACCCCGTCGGCTGGACAAACTCCACCTTCAGTTGGAAGAAGCCATGTGGAACAGAGAGAACTGAGGGGAAGGCTCCTCCGACTTACTGTGTGTGTCTCTGCCTGACGTACCAGGATTAGGAAAGTCAAATCCCTCTTGGATCCGATAGCAGTATCTGTGTTTTTAGAGCTTTCTCCGTCTCACACACACACAAAAACAGTTTGTTTGTGTGAAGAACTTTCAGCCCGGCAACCTACTTTATAAACGTTGGTTAAGATAAGCAGAAGGCTATTTTGATGACGGTGGGATCTCAAAAACCCCGTACAAATGGATTATATTCTGCTCAAAGAATGTAAACAAATTTACTCGAGTGCATCAATTCATCCCGCTACAGCCCAATCCTGAATTCGTTTAGATAAATATCTAGAGGGAAAATGCATTACATCATGTTTTTGGAGGTTGGTAGTATCTGATTATATAATATATAAAAACTATCTAAAGAACTATAGAGAAGGTTATCAGGAATTCCCCTGCATGTGCCGTCCCTGGGATTTTATGATAATGTTGAGGATTTTTGTCCATCACATCCTAATGTCTAGACACAACTGCCCAGGCAGCAGTCTGCGTCTAATTATGTTGGAAGAGGTGGCAAGCAAACCACGTTTATATCGAACTGACCGATACAGATTGCTTTCACACGCAAGAGAGGAGCAGGAAATGGCCGTTCGGAGAACAGGGATTAATTGAAATGGAGTAAAGTACTCTGTTACACTCTGAACGCAAGCAGCACTTCCACCTCACAGGGAATGAGATTACCAGCACATTAGCTGCTAACCATTTAGAGCTTAAGCCAACAACCATTGCAAACGTATTAGATTCAGGGTTCACTTGTCATGTAAATCACATAATAATCATAGTAGTCACAAATCTAAATTCATATACTCTCAATAAACTTAGCAAAGTGTAAAAAAAATTAAAACCCTAACTAAATATCATCTGTAAATAAATTACACTCCTTGCCACTCCTGATGCTAACAGAAATATTGAATTAAACAATAGAAAAATATTGCAAGAGTAAAGCATAAAAAGCCTTGAAAGACTGTTGTAGTTCTGTTAGGAATCAAATTGCACATTAATCAGATTTAAAGGTTATGCTTCTGTCACCTACTCACACAGCAGCAATACTCGATTGTGGCAGTCACTCACAGTTCTGCCCAAAGACCATTATATATGTCTTATATTTTTTATAAACTGTATATTTAAGGATCTTTTTCTTTAAGTTATATAATTGAAATAAATGCAAAATAAAAAGAAAACAATACACGTGTTCTAATGTTATTTCTTTAATTTGAATAACTAAAGTCAACATCTGTATCTATAAAAAAAAAAACAGCTTGAACAAGCTTTGTATCGTTACTAAAACATATTTACAGAGCGAGAGACAGAGAGAGAAAGAGAGAGAGAGAGAGAGAGAGAGACAGCGAGAGAGACAGAGAGAGAGAGAGAGAGAGGGAGAGAGAGCAAGAGAGCGAGAGACAGAGAGCGAGAGCGAGAGAGAGACAGAGAGAGAAAGAGAGGGAGAGAGAGCAAGAGCACGAGAGACAGAGCGAGAGAGAGAGGGAGAGGGCAAGAGAACGAGGATGCAGCAGTGGGGAGGCGGGGCCAGGGGATGGAGGCGGGGCCAGGGGGATGGAGGCGGGGCCAGGGCGATGGATTCAGGCCACGTGGGACACCAGGGAGGTGGCAGCGGGGGCGGAGCGAGGAGACCATCCACCGCTCCATCATTCTAGCTCCACCCCCCCCCCCCCCCCCCCCCGCCTTTTTTTAACATCCTGGCGATGCACCAGTGGAGAGAGGGAGCTGTCAATCACACTCCTCCGAGTCGTACTTGAAGTCCTGCATGATCTCCGCCAGAGCCCCCTGGGTCTTTATGATGCTGGGGGGGGGGGGGGGGGGGCAGAGGAGCACATTTTAGCCACATCCACACAACCATGCAGACAGACAGCTCCGACAGAAACAACTACAAGTCTGCATGTCCACTCAGTTTCTGGAGCCACTCTGGGATTATCCCCCCTCTATACCGAAGAGCGGTGGAGTTTCCAGGTTTTAAAATAAACAGTTGTCGGCAGTCATTTGAACAATCCAAACGAGTTAAACATCCCAGAGCCGAGGACCAGTCGGTCTGTAAACGTTCGGAGTGCACGAACCTCGAGTTGAGAAGGAGGGAACGGGGCCAGCGAGGGCTGAAAGTAGTAAAAGTCAAAGAGGTTTTCTATTATGGCTGTTCTTACTCCTGCTTGATCTCCTGAATCTTCTCCTGACAGCCCTCCTCTTCTGGGTGATCCTGGGCCCTCTGTCTGGCCATCTGCAGCATGGCTGTCTGTTAACAAGGTGCATCACATCACACACATGCAAACCATTCGTTGGCTTTCAACAGCGCGGACGAAAGGGGAGAGACGGACAACCGGCGAAAAGGCTTCTTTTAACAACCGCCGGGGAATCGCACACATGGTGATGTATCGCGTTTGTAACTTGAATACGTATTATTATCATCCGTATCATAAACGAGGTTTAGTGCCCGTCAAAGAATGTGCGGTTGAGCGTTTTATGGAATGCAGACCGTTGTAAAAGGTGGGAGAAGAGCCACGGCATTGTGGTCCGACTGGATGAGTCGTGGCCTGAAATAGCTTCTAGGATGAGTGCGGCCGTTCTTTAAACTCACAGTAATCAGAAAATGCAAAGAGGCCAGACCTCAAAGACTAACCTTATATGGCAAAGCAAAAAAGAAGAAACTGCCTTTTTTGCTTAGCTGTCGGTTTTAGCCGGGCAAAAATAAGTAGGAAACAAATGTCATGTAAACCTGAAAACAACAACAACAACATTTATAAAACCCCAACAGGGGAATTCATTTTGATAGCTTAGTCGTCCTAGCGATAGGAAGCAATGCTTTTCCACCGGAACTCTGCCACCTTGTGGTGAAACGATAAGTAGCGCATGAATTTATTATTGCCATTCAGTCATCACTACTTTCTCAAATTATCCAACCCCGATCATTAACATTGAGTCATTTAGCAGACACTTATTTCCAAAGTGACTTACAAAAATTGGATTACGTAAGTGCTGCACAAACAGCTTTTAGAACAAATGGACTCACTTATCTAAACCAGAATGATGAGGACAGTACTGGACAGTACAATAGATACCTCTCAGAAATACGTACATTATAATTATTTGACCAAAAGCAACATTGATGTTAGGAAGAATACTACCACTTAACAACAACGCCATCAATCCTAGTAAAACGTGCAACACTATGACAGGATGGGTAGAGCTGCTATGACAGGATGAGTAGAGCTGCTATGACAGGATGGGTAGAGCTGCTATGACAGGGTGGGTAGAGCTGCTATGACAGGATGAGTAGAGCTGCTATGACAGGATGGGTAGAGCTGCTATGACAGGGTGGGTAGAGCTGCTATGACAGGGTGAGTAGAGCTGCTATGACAGGGTGAGTAGAGAGCTGCTATGACAGGGTGAGTAGAGAGCTGCTATGACAGGATTAGTAAAGAGCTGCTATGACAGGGTGAGTAGAGCTGCTATGAAAGGATGAGTAGGGAGCTACTATGACAGGGTGAGTAGGGAGCTGCTATGACAGGGTGAGTAGAGAGCTGCTATGACAGGGTGAGTAGAGAGCTGCTATGACAGGGTGAGTAGAGCTGCTATGACAGGGTGAGTAGAGCTGCTATGAAAGGATGAGTAGAGAGCTGCTATGACAGGTTGAGTACAGAGCTGCTATGACAGGGTGAGTAGAGCTGCTATGACAGGGTGAGTAGAGCTGCTATGAAAGGATGAGTAGAGAGCTGCTATGACAGGGTGAGTACAGAGCTGCTATGACAGGATGAGTACAAAGCTACTATGCCAGGGTGAGTACAGAGCTGCTATGACAGGGTGAGTACAGAGCTACTATGCCAGGATGAGTAGAGCTAATATGACAGGGTGAGTACAGAGCTACTATGACAGCATGAGTACAGAGCTACTATGCCAGGGTGAGTACAGAGCTACTATGCCAGGGTGAGTAGAGAGCTGCTATGACAGGGTGAGTACAGCGCTACTATGCCAGGGTGAGTACAGAGCTACTATGACAGGGTGAGTAGAGCTGCTATGACAGGGTGAGTAGAGCTGCTATGACAGGGTGAGTAGAGCTGCTATGACAACGTAAGTAGGACACTGCTATGACAGGATGGGTAGAGCTGCTATGACAGGATGAGTACAGCTGCTATGACAGGATGAGTACAGAGCTACTATGACATGGTGAGTAGAGCTGCTCTCACCAGGTCCAGCTTCTGCTTCTCCTTGTGCTGCAGCGCGTCGATGTGCTCGGCGAGGTCCGGTCGCTGCAGCTCCCCCTGGAGTCGCTCCTTGATCCGCAGCACCTCCGAGGAGATGCCCAGGAAGGCCTGCGTGATCTCGTGGACCAGCTGCCTGTAGTGGTCAAAGTCGTACTGGGGCCCGGTCCGCAGGTACGCCTCATGGCCCCTGGACACACACAGAGAGACAGTCGATACAGATCACATACAAACACACACACACTAATGGTATTATTTATGTTATTAATTATAATACTTTTCATTATTAATTAAAAGTGCAAATTTGTTATTCGTTGTCAATTTATGAACTGGTTGACTCCTTGAATGTGCTTAAACCTAGGATGCCTAGCTTCTTCAAACAAGTGACTTACTCCTCAAAGAGCCTGTATGCCTCTATTCGCTCTGTTTGGAGCGCGTAGAATCGCCTGATCACGGCTTTAAAGTCTGTAGGTACCTGGAGAGAGAACGATAATAACAGATCAACAAACGAGTAAATCTGTCATTTTAGTAGTTCCTGAAGTGCAGATGACTCCGCTCTAATGGGATCCGACCCCATTCACTCACACGATACCAAACTAATATCAGGAGTGAATTGAACCACCTGGCTTGACAGATGACACTAAACCAATAGATCAGATCTACCAGTGTGTTGATCTGATCCGCATTAAATATGTTTAATATCGCCAAACAGAGTTCAATTCCTCCGGGTATCTCGAAAAGTGCTACTTTTACCCAGACATTAATTTGTTTTCTATCTCTAAACAATCAGTTGAGCCAAACCAGTTCCCACAATAAGTGAGGCTAGTAGCCCCTAGCTAACGCTAGCATCACACATGTGAGTTGTGAAGAAGTACACAACACGTACACAACACAAACACACACAACCAGCCGCTCACCATGGTGCTCCTGGAAGGACGATATACCGAGTGGATTTTTACAACAGAAAAAGTCTTAGAACATAAGCTTTTTATCAATATTTCCGAGCATGATTCAGCTGACTGCGCTACCCTCCCACCCGGAAACGGCAAGGAGGCACTCTTTCAAAATAAAAGCGCAGCTATAAGTAGAAATGTCTGACATCCGTAACTCGCATCAGAAAACTCTGATCATTGTTATCCAACATTGTTGGATGTTATCTACAATGTTTAACTCTTCTAGTCTTTAGCTGGACGTATTAAAAACAATATTCTATTGTTTTATTTAATTTGTTATGCTGACATTTATTTGTGGATTCTAGCCCATTCAATGAGTCTCCCCAACTCGAAGCAGAATGGTTTAATTCAGGATTCAGGCTTACTGCAATATGTAAATGCATAACCCATCAGAGCCCCCCACAGCAGGAGCTGTTAACAGTTCTACCTGTTGAGGGTGCATTGCACAATCCAACAACCCATAATCAATATGTCACGCATGGTGCATTAAAAGACTACAGTCGCCCATAGCTTCCTACTGATTATGTTGAGTAAACATTATGCCGACGGAAATAAAGTAGCTCTCAAGGCTAAGCTACTGTACGATGCTGTAAAGACGTGGACACTCCCACGCGGACCATCTTCCTCTGCAGCCCATTGGTCCGTTCAACATCTTCAGCACCACGGAGGCTGAACAGCGACACTCGGTCACACGGCTGGACGGAGATGAGAAGATGCCGCTTACTGTAGTCCACTTTTTTGGGGTTACTGTGTCAATATTTTCCGGGTGGTTTCGTTCCCGTGTGTCGATCATGCACAGTGTGGACGCAGACATGAATCGATCCCTCCGTCTCTCGCGTGGAACTCAATAGCCCCCCTATTCGCTCATCGTGCAACCGCCTGGTGTCGTCCAACTCTGCAAGAGAGGAAGCTAATTCTCACCAGATATGCATTAGCTGTCAGCCTCGGTGTATGTGGTGTTTTTTTTTTATTTTCTTCCGCCCCGAGACGGATGACCAGATGCAGCCAGACCTCCAGTAGCCTTCGTCTGTTGAGTTCCGAATCAGCAGAAACAGCAGCCCGTGTGAGGGAACCGCGCTCCGCACGCCACTGCAGCCCGGTGGCCACCGACCACCGCCGCCTGGTGACATGACCGCTCGGGGCAGGAAGAAAAGGATCGGAGCTCTAGAGACAGACGGACACGTGGATCCAAACAGCGGCGCGGAGAGGTGCCCTCAACTGGAGGTCCTGGTTCCTCTGGTCCCCTGGTCTATGGTGGTGGATAGTGGCAAAAAGACCCCCACAGCCTCCTCTTCTGTCTGAGGTCTGAGAGCCTCTCAATATCCACCCTGAACCCCCCCCCCCCCCACGGGCCTACTCTGAAAACTTAGAACATTGTTGTTGCCATCGTGAGTAAAAAACAAAAAGCCCTGAGCTGATGGAGAGTTGACGTTTGCTTTGTTTTTTTTAATCTCAGATGCACGTCCACGTAAGATTGCGATCAGTTTAGCCCCAACCCCACCGTGGTTTCGCCCAGGCCACCCGGTTCACTGGGTCACTCGCCTCGGTCCGCTTTCTTGCAAAACCATGGGTTGCATCCAGAGCATAGCCTGTAAGTCACGAATCAAACGGGAGAACATCATCGTGTACGACCTGTCCGCCACCATCGACCACTGTCCGACCATCATCGAGGAGAACTCGCCGATAGTGCTTCGATACAAGACGCCTTACTTCAAAGCCTCCGCGCGGATCGTCATGCCTCCCATTCCCCGCAACGAGACATGGGTGGTGGGATGGATACAGGCATGCACCCAGATGGAATTCTACAATACCTATGGAGACGTTGGCATGTAAGTACACCCCCCCCCCCCCGCCCCTCCCCTCATCCCCATCTCTCCATTCCAGTCCACTATAGACGAAGCCAACGAGCGTTTTTCTCGTGTGTGTAATGTCTACGGCGGGTGTCAACATCCCGTGTGGTCACCGTCGGGTTGTGACGGTTCGCATGCATGCATGCATGCATGCATGCATCGTGCACGGTGACACGGTCTCTCCGGGCACGGTGAACCGTGCTGGACCGCTCATGTTTCCGTTCCCACGGGCTCGCTCTCACTCCGTGTGCACGTAGCGCGACCAGCAGGTTAACTCTGTTGTCTGCTTCCTGGATTCAAAAAACGCCCACCGGCAGATTCTGTTCCTGTGACTTTGGCATCAAAATAGCGAGCAGGCTATAGATGAGCCCAACAACGGTTGGAGCCTGTGCTCCAACGCTTACTGGACCCATGGGGGGTGGGGGTGGGTGGGGAGGCATGTTATTTCTGACAACCGCCCATGTTATTCCCGCTATCATGCAAGATATCCGATTTATGTGGACACCGATTCACTAGCCGACTCTACTGCTCCGACTGACCAACTTCTGTCACATTGGCCTACAACCAGGTTGTGGACATATGCAATGAGACGCAGGGTTCCGTGAGGTGTGTGCGTGTGTGCGTGCCGGCGCGTGTGTGTGCTAATTAGCGTGTCAATTCGCTGAGGAAGGCGAGAAGGGAAAAGCTTAAGCTCATGTTACCAGATGGGTGTCCCCTGTTATTATCCACCAGATAACGATAGTAATGATCTGGCTCACAAGGAGAGGTCGATAATCCACACACACTCAGCGGACCCCCCTGACACTGTCCTCAGTACAGTCTGTACACACACGCACGCACACACATACGCACACACACACACACACACACACACACACACACACACACACACACACACACACACACACACACACACACACACAGCATGGTCCATGCATGCCGTTGACATGGCTGCCATAAGTCTGCTACGTGTATCCCTCTTAAACAACCGTTAAAAAACCCAACTCTTGCCTGTCTTACCCACAATGCCCCTCTCCTCTCGCTTGGCCTCCGTCTTACCCACAATGCCCCTCTCCTCTCCCCTGGCCTGTGTCTTACCCACAATGCACCTCTCCTCTCCCCTGGCCTGTGTCTTACCCACAATGCCCCTCTCCTCTCCCCTGGCCTCCGTCTTACCCACAATGCCCCTCTCCTCTCCCCTGGCCTCCGTCTTACCCACAATGCCCCTCTCCTCTCCCCTGGCCTGGTTCTTACCCACAATGCCCCTCTCCTCTCCGCTGGCCTGTGTCTTACCCACAATGCCCCTCTCCTCTCCCCTGGCCTCCGTCTTACCCACAATGCCCCTCTCCTCTCCCCTGGCCTCCGTCTTACCCACAATGCCCCTCTCCTCTCCCCTGGCCTCCGTCTTACCCACAATGCCCCTCTCCTCTCCCCTGGCCTGTGTCTTACCCACAATGCCCCTCTCCTCTCCCCTGGCCTCCGTCTTACCCACAATGCCCCTCCCCTCTCCCCTGGCCTCCGTCTTACCCACAATGCCCCTCTCCTCTCCCCTGGCCTCCGTCTTACCCACAATGCCCCTCTCCTCTCCCCTGGCCTCCGTCTTACCCACAATGCCCCTCTCCTCTCCCCTGGCCTGTGTCTTACCCACAATGCCCCTCTCCTCTCCCCTGGCCTGTGTCTTACCCACAATGCCCCTCTCCTCTCCCCTGGCCTCCGTCTTACCCACAATTCCCCTCTCCTCTCCCCTGGCCTGTGTCTTACCCACAATGCCCCTCTCCTCTCCCCTGGCCTGTGTCTTACCCACAATGCCCCTCTCCTCTCCGCTGGCCTGTGTCTTACCCACAATGCCCCTCTCCTCTCCCCTGGCCTGTGTCTTACCCACAATGCCCCTCTCCTCTCCCCTGGCCTGTGTCTTACCCACAATGCCCCTCTCCTCTCCGCTGGCCTGTGTCTTACCCACAATGCCCCTCTCCTCTCCCCTGGCCTGTGTCTTACCCACAATGCCCCTCTCCTCTCCGCTGGCCTCCGTCTTACCCACAATGCCCCTCTCCTCTCCCCTGGCCTCCGTCTTACCCACAATGCCCCTCTCCTCTCCCCCGGCCTCCGTCTTACCCACAATGCCCCTCTCCTCTCCGCTGGCCTGTGTCTTACCCACAATGCCCCTCTCCTCTCCCCTGGCCTCGTCTTACCCACAATGCCCCTCTCCTCTCCCCTGGCCTCCGTCTTACCCACAATGCCCCTCTCCTCTCCCCTGGCCTCCGTCTTACCCACAATGCCCCTCTCCTCTCCCCTGGCCTCCGTCTTACCCACAATGCCCCTCTCCTCTCCCCTGGCCTGTGTCTTACCCACAATGCCCCTCTCCTCTCCCCTGGCCTGTGTCTTACCCACAATGCCCCTCTCCTCTCCCCTGGCCTCCGTCTTACCCACAATTCCCCTCTCCTCTCCCCTGGCCTGTGTCTTACCCACAATGCCCCTCTCCTCTCCCCTGGCCTGTGTCTTACCCACAATGCCCCTCTCCTCTCCGCTGGCCTGTGTCTTACCCACAATGCCCCTCTCCTCTCCCCTGGCCTGTGTCTTACCCACAATGCCCCTCTCCTCTCCCCTGGCCTGTGTCTTACCCACAATGCCCCTCTCCTCTCCCCTGGCCTGTGTCTTACCCACAATGCCCCTCTCCTCTCCGCTGGCCTGTGTCTTACCCACAATGCCCCTCTCCTCTCCCCTGGCCTGTGTCTTACCCACAATGCCCCTCTCCTCTCCGCTGGCCTGTGTCTTACCCACAATGCCCCTCTCCTCTCCCTTGGCCTGTGTCTTACCCACAATGCCCCTCTCCTCTCCCCTGGCCTGTGTCTTACCCACAATGCCCCTCTCCCCCCCCCTGCCGCAGGTCGAGCTGGGAGCTGCCGGAGCTGCGGGAGGGCCGGGTGCGGGCCATCAGCGACTCGGACGGCGTGAGCTACCCCTGGTACGGCAACACCACGGAGACGGTGACGCTGGTGGGCCCCACCTCCAAGCCCTCCCGCTTCGTGGTCAGCATGAACGACAACTTCTACCCCAGCGTGACCTGGGCGGTGCCGGTCAGCGAGTCCAACACGCCGCTGCTCACGGGCATCACGCGCGACCAGAGCTTCACCACCTGGCTGGTGGCGCTCAACACCACGTCCCGCGAGAAGATCCTGCTGCGCACCGTCAAGTGGCGCATGCGCGTGGACGTGCTGGTGGACCCCGCCCTGCCGCTGGGCTGCCGGGCGCGGCTGGTGGGTCGGCTGCACCAGGACCAGCCCCGCCTGCTGACCCGCATGGAGCCCGTCCCCCCCAACGCCATGGGCCGGCCCAACGCCAACGACGCCCAGGTGCTGATGTGGCGTCCCCGCAGGGGCCCTCCCCTCGTGGTCATCCCACCCAAGTAGCGGCGTGGGGGTGGGGTGGGATGGGGTGGGGGTTCTGGGGAGGCACACGCTCCGAGTCACACCGGTGACTCGGAGCGTCGTGGAACGCTGCGACCCGAGAGCGGAACGACCAGCAGTGGGAAGGGCGGGGGGGACAGGGGGCCGGAACACACAAACACACAAACACGGTTAAGACCTGCGTGTTGAGCAGTGCTGGGTGGGCTCCGACCCCCCCCGGGGGCCACGCCTCTGGGGAGACGCTCACCTCACTCCCCAGTCGCTGCCTTTCATTCCTCCGGTTCCCAGGAAGGACATCTGGCTCCTCTTCTGCGGCTGTCTCGGGGGACGTTATCCCGACCTGGCCCGGCCCGAGCCGCCCGGTGCTTGTGTCCCGTAGGAAACAATCCTCAAGCTGAGCGTTGGTTGCCATGCAAACCTGTAGCAGGCCCGAAAAAACAACCACCTCCTTTCATGTGAAACGTCCTCCTCCGACAGGCTCCAGACTTTAACAATCAAGCCTACAAAACAAAAACAAACAGAAAATAACCAGTGAGATTCTTCAGCCTTAATGACATGGAATACCCGGCCTGCTCTCGACTGCACAGGGGAACGCAGTGTGCTGAATGTGTTACAACACGAGACTGAAATGTGTGTCCAGCCAAGGTATAGCTTGTCAATGGGGACTTAAAACAGTCGTATGAAGAATTGTATTTTTGCGTGTGTGTGTATGTGTGTGTGAGTGTGTGTGTGTGTGTGTGTGTGTGTGTGTGTGTGTGTGAGAGAGAGAGTATGTTTGTGTGTATGTGTGTGAATGTGTGTGTTTGTGAATGTGTATGTGTGTATGTATCTGTGTGTGAGCGTGTGTGAGCGCGCGCGTGTGTGTGTGTGTGTGTGTGTGTGTTTGTGTGTATGTATGTATGTATGTATGTATGTATGTATGTATGCATGTGTGTATGTATGTATGTATGTATGTATGTATGTGTGTGTGTGTGTGTGCGTGGACATAGATCTATGTATACGTGGGCGTATGTCTTTATAGCTCATCTCAGCCTATAACGGGGTCTGATGGCGGGTCTTTGACCTGCTGCTCTGTCACACCATTCTGCCTCCATATAGTATTACAGCTCCTCCCACGACACACACCACAAGGACTTCTGCAGAAAACAAAGAGCAGAAGCTGAAGCCTGTGTTATTGCGTTTAGAGGAAGCGACATACGGCTTTGCTTTGATCATCTGCACAAAACGTGTGCGTTTAGGGGGATTCATCAGATGGCTTTGCAAAGCGTTTGATCATGAATACTTTTAACTGGACGTCTAAATAACGTGATTGTTATTCTCTCTGGGGGAATTTCTTTCTGCCAGCGGTGACAACACATTGATGACAACTTTGTAGAAAAAAACCATTCCCTTTGCCAGACTAATCCTATCCAGTGATTTTATAAGTCCTCAAATTGACGGCCTGTCCAAGGCGGGGCTGGGGGGGGTAACTGGTTTCAATATTTACCCCTAAAAGCTTTGAACGAAAAACAAAGATTGTGTTCTAAGGGAACAGCATTCACTTTAAGTGGCGTGTAAGGTATTTTGGCCTTGTCAGAATTATACTAACAGTATGACATTTTCTAACCGTCTTTTTCTGCAGAAAGCCTTTCATGTGAAGAAAAAAAAAAACAATCAGCCAAAATGGAGTTCCGCTCAAACTCTATTTTTTCAATCACATTGATTCAGTACAGTTGAACGGTCGAGGGGTCTTAGTTGTGTTTCTAGATGCGCCGCCCGCAGTGAGCCGGTAGGGGGTGCTCACGCTGAAATGTGGTTAGGACCCTCCAAAGCAATGACGTAAGATAGACTGTGGGAGTAATCATTAAACGACCCAGGTGCAAACCATCCATGCCTTCCAACACAAACATACACACACGCACACGCACACACACACACACACACACACACACACACACACACACACACACACAACTTATGTAGTGTTATATGAGCCATGCTCATGCAAAGGGCTGTTGCCTGTTACTTCACATAAAAAGCCCCGAAGCACTAGATCGTTGGATGGCAGGTGAATCTAGTGTTTTGCTACAGTTGTGGATATCAAGTCACACAATCACAGTCCTGACCTAAGGGTCAGATATCAACGGCACGTAATGCTGGCGGTGGTTCGGTAACTTCATATCACCAGAAGGGGCCTCCACACCACGTTGAATGCATCCCAAAATAATTATCCCAAAAAAAACAAAGAAACTGTTTCTTGAGCAGGTTTGTGACGTCACGTGAAGGCGTGAATTCAAGCAGGGTCGTCGATGTGTTACCGTGGTAACTGAAGTCAATGCCTATTATGGGATGATTAAAAGGGAAACCCGTTTTTTGACCATAGCCATTAGACTCCTTGGTGTTGGTGGAAATGTCTTTTTTATTTTTTCTATCTGTTGTTTTGCCCCCTTCCTTGGGTGTTCTGTATCTCCAGCGAGTCGTCCCCGCGTGACGACCCCAAGTGTCTCTTAAAGTAACAGATGTGCCTGAGCGGCCCGGGTGGGCGGGGCTTACAGAGGTGTCGGCAGCGACTCATTCATGGGCATCCATTCACCTGACTGACTGGAATGTAACACGTATGTGGGATGGTCTCGTCATTATGATTGTATAACAAAAAAAGAAAACAAAAACAAGGGACGGATCCGGATGTTTTGGGAACTGGCTGAACTTTGCATGCAGTCTTTCTAAAAACCATTAAAAACAACTAAAAACCCATGATGGCCAGGATGATGGTGTGATCTAATTCTTATCATTTGGAGAATGCAGGTCAACTTTAAATGTCAGAAAGCTACCATGTCTGCAGACATCATTTAGGCTGTTGTGTTTCAACATCTAAAAAGGGTGGACAAATATATCGGACAGAAATTAAATTCTGTGGAGAAATGTGTAACAAAATATGACCTGCGTTCATATTACAGGATGCAATTGTGCTTTCAGTGTACAGAAAATATCTGGGGGCACACACACACACACACACACAAACACTTGCAAAACATAAAATCATCCACAATACCCGCTTTATTTATCAAGAAACTAAAACATACTTGGTCCTGACCTATACAGACACGATACGCTCACACCCTCTGAATCATTCACCTACTTTGGTGATCCCACCATTCAGATACTTCTTGTAACATAACCCTCATAAAGCACCTTGAGGTCCCGTCACACTCCCAGACGGGTTCAAAACACCACTGATTTCATGATTTCTGAGACTTTCAAATCAAACAAAGTCGAATCAACATAATCTTTTGGATTATCGCTATCCATCCCACTAGTCATTTATAATCCCATGTTATATCAAATATTTCATACCAGCATAAACATCATTTTTGCCCATTCCGTGACACCATTAAACAGTAAATTAAAGTTCAATCAAGTATGGGCTAACAGTTAGCTCTTTATATTAGCTCTCTGTTTGAGTAACTGCTCACTGGTTACACAATGCCAACATTAAACACAGGTCGGATGGTGGGGGGGGGGGGAAGAGAGAGAAAATGAAAGGTTTTTTTAAAAAAAAAAAAAGAAATACATTTAGTACATCGTAATGCCCCGCCACAATAAAACATGGTTCCGTAAATCAACGGTATAAAACTCAGAAAAACCCAAGAGACAAAAATGAGAACGTAATACCACCTCTCCAATCCTTCGGACCAGGCTTGGACGGCGTACATAAACACTACTCATTATTGGACGCTCCAACACTCCAGGGATGGACAGAGTCACCAATAGGAAGTCGTCTCCCGCTCATCATCAGTCATGGATTAAAATGTCCTCCAGGATCTCTGCCCACACGGCAGCCAGCAGCTCAGACACCGTCGGAGTCAAGTGGTGGTGACCGAGTCGACATAAGAAACTGGTTTGGTCACTTCTTCCCCTCCACCTCTTCCTCACCAAGGCACTTGTTGGTGTTTGGATGTGGGGCCCACCAGCGTCTCTCTCTCTCTCTCTCTCTCTCTCTCTCTCTCTCTCTCTCTCTCTCTCTCTCTCTCTCTCTCTCTCTCTCTCTCTCTCTCTCTCTCTCTCTCTCTCTCTCTCTCTCTCTCTCTCTCTCTCTCTCTCTCTCTCAACCACGTGGGTGACATCATCTATGACCTCTCTCCCTCTGGTCTCTTTTTTTCTAGTGTAGGACGCCCTTCAGTTCCTCTGGAGAGTGGAGTGTGTCGATGTGTGCGTGTGTCCGCTATGCTCTGCTGGGGTTGGGGGCGGACTTCCCCTCGTATCCGTACAGGAAGGTGGCCGCGATGACCAGCAATGCTCCCATGAAGAAGACGCTGCGAACAGGAAAACACCCCGTCAACACACACCGCAGCGCGGGGCTGGAGGGAGACGGCCGTGGCCTCCGCGTACGATACGATGGAAACATGAGGAGGCTCAGAGTGAGAACGTGGAGAGGGGGGGGGGGGTAAAGGTCCATAGGCACAATGATCAAGGGGTGGAATGGAGTGGCTCTACATGAATGGAATTTTGCTAGGGTGTGTTTATATTTTCTGTGGGTCTTTGTATTAGTGAGTGTGCGTCTTAGCCTTTAGTATTAGTGAGGGAGAGGAGCTAGTGGGTGAGTACTGCTGTGTGTACGTACGTGCGTGCGTATGTCTCAGCGCAGGTGTTTTTCTCCATGGATTATTGGGTGTGCCTTTTTATTTCCTCTGTGTGCACTCAGGGTCTGTCTGCATCGGTAAATATTTGCATTTCTGCATGTGCGCGTGCGAGCGTGTGCGTGTCTCAGGGTGTGTGTGTGTGTACCTGGTGGGGTCAAAGTCCTGCAGCAGGAAGTATGAGATGAGGGTGGAGAGGATGATGGACAGCGAGGTGGCGAAGCCCTTCAGGATGTTGTCGGCGTACTTGATGACCGCCGCGATGACCAGACCCCCCAGCGCCTGAGGACAACAAACACACACACACAGGCCAGATGGGAACAGGCACCGGTCCACGACCTACGCCGGGACACTGTCGGAACGGGACAGGGGTGGGAGGGGGGCGGCCATCCATGAAGAACAATATTTTAAAAGATGGCCCATGTCCCTGGGGTCTGGAGGGTCCAGTACAGCGCCACACGCCTTTGGGACGCGTTTGGAATAGAATAAGCGAAACTAATGTACACAACATGGGTATTAGGGTATTAGTTATAGTACTTAGTTGTGTAGCATCTTATCCTAGTTATCTTTGTTGTATATAGGGAATGGGTTAACCTAGCGATTGTTAGTGCTCTGCCCTTAGTTTTATGAACATCCTTACTGTACCGACTGAGATATATTGTTTCTCCTTCTTCTGACAAATGTACTTATTGTAAGCTGCTTTGGATAAAAGCGTCGTAGTGTAAATGGTATATAGCAGCTGAGTGTCGGGGATGTGGAAGTTCTTAACAGGGAACATAGTATTTCTCTCTGCTAGGCTGAGTCACTTGGTTACCCTTGGTTACACTGCGTACTACAAATGGACATTTCTGGGTCAGCGTTTGCATTTGTTTTCCCCGTTGTCATGGTGTCTCGTCCCGTGTTGTCTTGGCGTACCCTGACGTTCGACACGAGAGAAGCGGAGCACTCAGAGTAAGAAGAAGTCATTGAAGTGAACATAAAGGTCACAGATTAACCTGTGACCTGTTGTGGAGTTATTGATCGATTATTGATCGATTAGCGTTACCTGCAGCGCCACCACAGTCCAGGTGATGCCGTTGTACCCCTGGAACATTCCGGACTCACTCACACGCTCACCGTCGTAGGCCAGCATCCCAAACAGCCCAAACACCAGGCCAAACAACCCTACACACAGACAGACGCACACAGACACACAAAACTGAAAAAAATCACTAAACACATATCTGTAAACTCGATAAATATGGCCCAGAGCGATAGAATCCTACGTTTGCTGCGTCAGATTTCAGGAGAACATGAACATTGAACCTAATGTTGTCGTCTCCCAGTGAATGAAGACGCATTTTTTAAGAAAGAAAGTCTCGACTCTGCAGTGTGTGTCGCCACAACCTGCTGTTGTTACACAAACTACCTCAATTCTTTAAAAATTACATTCTCTCCCGGTGTTATGCAGCATATCTGCATTTCGGAAGCACTTTCTGACTTGAATGAACCAGTGAAGTGAAAATAACATGATATCAATTATTTTCTACACTCTGATTATATCAGATGCAGGCTCTGGAAATCCTGCGCTAACACGCAGTTCTACGTCTTTCACACGCAAGAGCTTTCAAAAACGCACGAGTCGCTGGCTCCCAGGTATAAAAAAAACAACATAAAAATAAACTGGACAGGGACATTCATCTCTGCAGACACGGAGGGGCGACAAAAAGCTGAGCTGGCTATCTGAGCACAGAGAAAAGGCGCACTAGCGTTTGTAATCACAGCCAGGCTGCGATTCTAATGCCTACTCATCCCTTTCACAGTACGGCAATAATGATAACACATTCAAGGTGAGGCAGAAGGACACACAGACAACAACATGACCTCGTTGTGAAGGTCGGACCTCGTGGACATGAGATGGCTGTTCCTTTTGCAGCAGCTGACCATCATTACATTGTCAATTATTTTATAATAATTTTGTGAATTATAAATATCATAGAAATTGACACATGCTCACATCACATGTAAGCATGGTCATATTTGAATTTGCTTGCTTTGTCTAAGCAGCCAAATGAAATGACTGATTTTTAGAACGATCTGAAAGTGAGAAAAGCAAACAAATGTTTGCATTTCAGAGGCTAAAATCAGCAAATATTCGGTCCCTGTACTCGATAAAGAACTAAAACGATGTCACCGTTTACCACAATGAGCATGCATTATGGATCCATCTATCCTGTAACTGTTTCAGTGGATAGATGCACTGTGATGGAGCGTGAGCGAGAGTGCAGCCACATTCTTCTCCCACCCCCTGGGGAGAGCTGGCTGTGTCACGACAGCAAAGAAAAAGAAATCCTAAGAGTGAGTGAGTGAGTGAGTGAGTGAGTGAGTGAGTGAGTGAGTGAGAAGAGATAAAGACAGAGACACGGAACCACACAAAGAGAGTAAGAGACGGGGAGAGATAAAGACACAGAGAGCGACAGACACAGAAAGACAGAACCACACGGAGACAGAACCACACGGAGACAGACAGACAGACAGCGCCCCAGGGATCAGGGACAAGAGACAGAGACACAGAGACAGGTCCCCATGTATAAGGGACGACAGAGAGAGGGATCATGGACTACAGAGACCCGGAGATAGGGATCATGGACTACAGAGACCCAGAGAGAGAGACCCAGAGAGAGACCCAGAGAGAGAGACCAGGGACAGAGAGCCAGAGAGAGAGACCAGGGACGACAGAGACAGAGACCCAGAGACGGGGCCCCAGAGATCCGGGGCCCCTACGCAGCAGTGCCAGAGGCCGGCCCGGACCTAGCTGGATGTTGCGGACCCAGACGCTCTGCTTGCTCTCCTTCAGGATCTTCTCGAAGTAGACGCCCGCGAAGCCGCTTGAGCAGCAGGCCACCAGCACCGCCGCCACGCCCACAAACTGGGACCCCGTCGCCGGAGCCCCCGTCTCCTTGGCCCCTGGGGCCTCTGAGGGCCACTGGAAACACGGAGGAGCAGGAGGAGAAACAGTCAGCCATTACCCAGAAAACACTTTGCTACCCCAAAGATCTGGGCTGAAACTCGCAAAACATGAACTTGATTTGAGGCATACTGTAAACACACCCTATTCCCTCCCCTCATGAACAGATCGTCGTCGTGGGAATCAGGAAACCAATGCTGCAACGCGATGCCAAGGAATGGTATTATTTAGACCAGAGATGATACCAGATACATTCCTACTGCTTCCAATCAGCAGAAAATATCTACTAGTGAGTCTTCCAGCCTGAGGCTTCTATCCAAAAGGACTTCAGTGAACTCTGCGTGCCCTTACGGAGCGGCTGGCCCCGAGGCCTCCTGCCGACCTGGGTGGCCCTCGGGTCCGGCCCACACACTGGGCATCAAACCCAGAACCTTTGGGCTGGGGCTCAATCCCCCGAGCCCAGTCTTTCCCAAAGACTGGGTCGTGACCCACATGTGGGTCGCGGGAGATTTGAATTGGGTCGCCAAATAAATTGAACCAAAAAAAAAAAGTTTTTTATTTTTTTTTTTCACATTTGCATTTAAAAAACTTTCAAAAAGAAGCATGTTTTTGATAGTACTGAATGATTGTATTGTTCTGATAATTGTACTTATAACATTGAATCTAGTGGAAAGGCTAATGCACATTGTGAGAGGAAATAACTTGTGAGAAGCCAAAACAAGGAGATGTGAACTCCGCCTAAATGCATTTATTTGGTCTCATTTAGGGCAGAGCATTTAATACGAGTATTATGTTTTCAATAGCAAGTGCATTAAACAAAGTTGTGATTTATGGCTGGTTTCAGTTCATATATAAGGGGATTCGGAATTGGCACTAAAAACGTTCAGGAAAGTTCATTTATTCCCAAATGTGTTCTTCTCACGATTTTATAGATAAGGCATATTGTGAATTGGGTCGCGATGGTTTGTACTTTAAAAAAAATGGGTCCCCAGAAAAAAAAGTTTGGGAAACACTGCCCCTAGATCCATCCTGTAGCTTTATTGCCCTAAGTAGGCCTCATGGTACCACTATGAGGTAAGATAGCAACCTCGGAGCGGACACAGGTCAGTGTCACCCAATCCCGCGTGCCCCCCCCGTGGGTCGTACCTGGACCAGAGCGACCCCGGCCATGAGGATGAGCAGCGAGAGCCACTGGTACACGCCCAGCCGGCGCCCCAGCATGGACACAGAGAACAGTGCCGTGGTGAGGATCTTCAGCTGGTACGTCACCTGGGGGAGAACCACAACACAGGGAGGGGCAGAACGTTTGTGAGGCGGCCGAGAGGACCGGGGGAGCCACAGCAGCAGCCGGAGGGATTGTAGTGCTGCTGGTACGTAAAGTGTCATTGATGAGCAGTTTGGGGTTGGGACATATCTGCTCACTGATGCGCACGGGTCATAGTAGTTCAGGTAGAGCGCGGGCACGCATCTTTCCGCCGAAGAGGAAGATGTCTGACTAACCACTAGATTATGTTCCCCCCACAGTCGCCAGTTACCCATCCATGACACACATGCAGACCTATGTTTTTGGCTGCCAGTGTTTAGTAATTTCCCACCGGTCCGAGGCGGTGGTGACTGTACCTGGTAGGTGGCAGCGTCGAGGTTAGACAACGCCACGTAGAGCAGGTTGTTCTGCAGAGTGTAGATCCCGGACGGAACCGCCAGTTTAAGAGTGTCTATGGGCTTGTGGAGGATTTCCTGGCGGAGGATGCTGTTGAGGGCTCGAAGGCTGTAGTCTAAAACATAACAGGACAATAAATCCTCTTCACTTGTCAAACTAAACAACTTTAGGCTATTGATGACGCTTATTCCGACCCTGAACATAAAGAAAAGGAAAAATAAAGACATATTTGTAGACCGTTCACTCTGCTTACTGTGTTCCTTTAAGACGAGCAGAAGACAAGCCACGATCTTCATCAGCTCTGCGACCACCACGGCGGAGGAGGCCAGGTACCGCGGGCCGTCCCCCTGCAGGGTGCGGGAGTACCGCATGGTGAGCACCAGCGACGTGGTCTGGAACACCAGAACGCCCAGGGACAGGTACTTCAGCCTGGGGGACGCCATGGTGCACTAGTCGGTAGTCAGGCCTGGAAACATTCAAAAAATAAATGATAAAAAAAAAATACAGGGAAGAGAAGGGGTTGGATTTATTCGTTTTGGCTGTTAAGTATGATACGTGTAGGTATAAAGATGTAACGAAAGAAGAAAACGGAATGCCCTCACCTCTCGATACTTCCAGAGACAGCCTGTTGAGAGCAGCTTCAGATCCGCCAGTCAACTTTGTAACGTTAAAGACTCCGCATCGGGTAGTATGATGAACAGCAGTATCCTAGTATTCTTTATTTCAGATAAGAAATAACAGAGTACTGCAATGTAAACAGTGACTGCAATGTCAACAGAGCTGTCAGAACAGACCCTCCAGTGCCCGCGTCCATGTATCTCAACCGTCCGTCCTCACGCCGACAAACAGCTCTGCACAAGCTCCTGCATTTAAGCCCATTTTAGCTCAAATCTCGCATGTTTCATTTCTATTAGCGATTAGTTGCAAGTGTCTTCTTAGAGAAGGCTGAACTTATCGAGGAAGCGACAACCAGATAGAATGACTTCCGTGTAGTGGTTCCTTTCTCCGGTCTCTTGTGGCGTACCGCCCCCATCAGGCCGGGGACGGTATTGGCCGACAAATTTATCTTTTGGCTGAATCGTTTTTTCTGTCTACTGTCCACTATTCAATCTGATATTCAATACTGGTATGAAACTTTTTTTTGCATTTCAAAACAAAACACCAGAAAACGAGTTTGAGGGTCTAACAGGATCCAAACTTTATTTCAGAGAGTATGTGACGATTCCATTTATTTTCATCAGACAGCTTTTGTTCTTTCTCATTTGACCAATCTTACTTCATGTAATTAATACACATACATATATATGTATATACATATAGATATACATACATATACACATATACATATATATGTATATACATACATATATAATATTAACTACTTATGGTTAACAGAATGAAAATACAATTAAAATACAAAATAGTCTATTTACATGCATACGTAACAAACATTACCATGATTAAGTATTGAGTGGAAATAGGCTCCACAGGCACGGTAACACATTAACGGTGATTATCTTGAGTTTAACAACCATGTAAAACAAAACATATGTCAATGTTGGGACACAACATTGACATAAACGTTTGTGTGTGTGTGTGTGTGTGTGTGTGTGTGTGTGTGTGTGTGTGTGTGTGTGTGTGTGTGTGTGTGTGTGTGTGTGTGTGTGTGTGTGTGTGTGTGTGTGTGTGTGTTTTATTAGTCTTTCAATTCAACAGACTACAATGGAAAATAAATCCATGCAAACGTTTAAGCTGGTTTCCAAAGATAAAATTTAACAAATAAAATATAAAAATTTGGCCGACTAATATGATTTGGTCTTGGACATATTGCTGTTGTATTACGATTAACACTAGAGCAAGTGATTGTCTGTGGCTCTGGCAGAGAGACAAGGCGACGCTCCGATCGATCCACCCTATAGTACGGTTATCAACGACTGTACAATTACACACCCTGGCATTGGTAGAAAAAATGATAATCAAAAGAACAATTAAAGTGGCACAGATACACTGATTGTAGTAAGGCAGAAACATTGACTTCAGAAAGATATTGACCATTTTAAGAGACAGACAACATACTACTTAATGTTTATAATAACCAATATTTCTCCATCAACTGGTTTGTCCACTAATTTGTATTCTGCAAAAAAAGAAATGGTCACATCCAGGGGCGTAGGAATAAGTTAAACATTGGGGGGGACACATATTGGAAACCTGACAGATCCGGTATAATTTTTAGGTGGGATAAATGCGCCTGTCTCCGATATTGGAGGGGAAATGTCCCCTCCGTCCCCCCCGGTTCCTACGCCCTTGGTCACATCAAAACTACAATGCAAGTAGCAATACTAACATGATTTTTGCATAAAGTCTTTCAAGCCTGTTACAGATTGCCGGCAGGTATTTGTGTCTCCAAAGGTTGGACACTGGCTAGTTGTATGGTTGCGTTGCAATTTCTCTGTACATGGAGGCTATACCACCAAGTCCATGGAACACAATGTTGTTTCCACGATGAAGGCACACAGCTGTAGCAGAGCTATTTACACCACAGGCTGCAGAAGGGAACATTTGCATTGTCGTTCTCTGAATTGGCATTTCTGTACATGCAACAGATATTTATATTGAAAAAAAATCCCCCTTTTTATCAAAAACGAAACATGACAACAAATAGGCAGTTTTTTCTTTTTGAACGAAGCATTGAATTCGATACATTCAATGTCAAATAAAAAAGGTAAATACATTTTTTTGAATCTGAATTTAGTAAGGGCAGGCCCTAGAACCTACAACGTGACATTGAAGGCTAGCGTGGCGCCTGTAAAACATGGGAACCGTCCCTCCAAAGGCGACCCGGGCTCCGGCTGTTCTGTCGTCGCGTGTCCTTCCCCGACCTTCTGTTCTTACCCTCGCCGGGCCGTGATCAGCTCTTCTTCTGTTCCTCTTGGGGGAGACACGGTGGGGCCCCCGAGGGGGGCATCGAAACCCAGACGAGCCGGGGCGAGTCGGCCCAGGCCGCGGTTAAGACTCAGAACATCACCTTCGTTTTTTTTTTTTGGTATTCAGACGCTTCAGTTTCTAACAGACGATACTCAATAAAAAAAACCCTCTAAAAAAAAAAAACACACACACAGTACTCTTAAGTGCAATAAATGACAGACGACAAAAAGAGATGAAAACAGAACACGTCTCAAAACGGGAGAAAGTTGAGTAACATGACGAGTGAAGTGTCGTATTCTTTTGGACTACATAAAGACGAACCCCCCCCTTCCCAGAGTGCGGCGTCCTCCTCCTCCTCCTCCTCCTCCTCCTCCTCCTCCTCGTGGTTCGGGGGGGGGGGGGGGGGGGGGCGGACCCTAGGCGAACACCTGCATGCCCCCCCTCTGCGCCGGCCGCGATGCAGGGGGGCCCACCGGGGCCGGCTGCAGCAGCAGCTGGCCCTGCTCCGGAATGTGTGTGTGGTGGGAGGAGGGCAGCGCGTGGCGGGGGTCCCCCACCGGGGTGGGGCTGGTGGTGACGTCGGACCAGTCTGAGTTGGAGTGGGGCGAGGACGAGGACCAGGGGTCCGGGGACTCGGGCGACGGGGTGAGGTACGGGTGCTCGCTGGGCGGGTGGGCCGGGTGGCCCGGGGTGGTCCCGTCGGTGGAGTAGCTGTGCTGGGAGGGGGGCGTGGGGTACTTATCCACCGGGCTGTGCCGGGCCTGGTAGGGCGGCAGCGGGCGGGGCTGGCCCTCCGCCATGCCGTGGGGGCCGTGGCTCAGGGCGTGGCTGTGGGGCCGCTGCAGGGCGTGGCCCAGGGCGTGGCCCAGGCCCGCCTGCTCCGGGAGCTGGTACATCATGCCGTGGTGCGGCGCCCGGCCCAGGTGGCTCTGGCCCTGCGTCTGGCCCTGGGCCTGCTGCACCGGGCCGCCCTGGGGGGCCTTCAGCCCCGCCGGCATCATCTGGAAGGTGACGATGGGGGGCAGCTGCTCCCGGCTCATGGTCACGTTCATGGGGCTCCCCATGGCGCCCGGCCCGCGGTGCTGGCCCATGCCCCCGGCACGGTGGGCCCCCGGCACGGGGTGGGGCACCAGGCCGAAGAGGGGCCCGCCGTAGCTCTGCTTGGGCATGCGCACCCAGGCCCCCTGCTGCCCCAGCATGTGGCTGACGGGGGGCAGCAGGGGGCGGGGGGCGCCCGGGCCGGTCAGCAGGGAGGGGGGGGCCGGCCGCGCCGGCCGAGCCCCCGGGGGTGTCCCCGGTGTAGGAGTGCGGGGACTCCAGGGAGTCCACGGGGGACATGCTGACGGAGGCCTCCGGGAGTCCGCCCGCCGCCTTGGGGGCGTTGCCGGCGGCCCCCGGCGGCCCCCCGCCGTTCGTGGCCCCCGCGGCCGCGCCGGGCCCCTCCCCCCCGGTGGGCTTCTTCCTCCGCTTGGCCTTGGGGTCCTTCAGCTCCTTGGCGGCCCCGGCGCTCCTCCGGCTCTTCTTGCCCTGGGGCCCCGGCCGCATGCCGACGAAGGCGTTGCCGTTGGCCCCGCACACCAGGGAGGGGTGGCCCCCGGCGCTGCCCAGCCGGGGGGCCCCGTTGTGGGGGCTGTGCACCAGGTTGTACTGGTCCAACAGCCGCACGATGTCGTGGTGCATGCGCTCCTGGGCGGTGTCCCGGGGCAGGCGGTCCAGGTGGTCCGTGATGTCCCGGTTGGAGTAGTGGTCCAGGAGCACCTGGGCCGCCTCGAAGCTCCCCTCGCGTGCCGCCAGGAACAGAGGGGTCTCCTCCTGGGGGGGGGGGGGGGTACAGCCGCACCACAGGGACGTCAGGTGGACGCACACGTACGTAAAGTACATGCATGCGTACAAACCTACTTGATCACTTGTCTTGGTTCTTTACACTGCGTTCACACACTAAGAGGCTGTAGTGGCACGGGGGCCACTTTATAATTCATACTGTTGGTTGTGTTCGTTCTTACTTAACATTTACTTTAGCATCTATTTTTGTTTTCCTTAGCATTATGTCCTGTGTCTTCCACTGCTGCTGGGGTGTAATAAAGGAATTTCCCCCTCCGGGGGATAAATAACGTTTTTTTTTATCCATTTATCTATCCATCACACATCGGGAAAAACGTCAACTCTGTCTGAGTGGAAGCAAAGTACCGGACAGAGGGCGACAAAAATGGTACACAATGAAATCGGACATCTTGTCGCAACATCTACAGACTTTACATGAGGTCCCCGCGGACCCCCGTCGCTCTACCCCCGGCGACCTCTGACCCCACGGAGGGGGGGGTCGCTCAACCCCCGGCGACCTCTGACCCCGCGGATGGGGGCTCCACCCACCTTGTTGTCCTGCATGTCCCGGTTGGCGCCGTTCTTCAGCAGAGCCAGGGTGGCCTCCACGTTGTTCACCGCCGCCGCCCAGTGCAGAGCAGACTTACCTGTGATTATGGGATGGATGGGGATGGGAATGAGGGAAGGAATGAAACTCTAAATCTTTAAGACTATACCAACAATAAAAAAAAAAAAAAAAAACGAGGGATTTTTCTGGAGTATGGGCAAGAAAACATATCCTAATTTTCCAATAACAGCGGCACGGGCCCATTGATCCGGGGCGGCTTCATGGGGCCTTGACACCCGTGGCCGTGGTCGTGTTAGTGTGTACCGACCGTGGCCGGCGTTGGCGTGTACTGACCGTGGTTGTGGTCGTGGTTAGTGTGTACCGACCGTGGCCGACGTTGGCGTGTACTGACCGTGGCCGGCGTTGGCGTGTACTGACCGTGGCCGGCGTTGGCGTGTACTGACCGTGGTCGTGGTTAGCGTGTACTGACCGTGGTCAGCGTGTACTGACCGTGGTCGTGGTTAGCGTGTACTGACCGTGGCCGGCGTTGGCGTGTACTGACCGTGGTCGTGGTCGGTGTTAGCGTGTACTGACCGTGGCCGGCGTTGGCGTGTACTGACCGTGGTCGTGGTCGGTGTTAGCGTGTACTGACCGTGGTCGTGGTCGGTGTTAGCGTGTACTGACCGTGGTCGTGGTTAGCGTGTACTGACCGTGGTCGTGGTCGGTGTAAGCGTGTACTGACCGTGGTCGTGGTTAGCGTGTACTGACCGTGGTCATGGTCGTGGTTAGCGTGTACTGACCGTGGTCGTGGTCGGTGTAAGCGTGTACTGACCGTGGTCGTGGTTAGCGTGTACTGACCGTGGTCGTGGTCGTGGTTAGCGTGTACTGACCGTGGTCGTGGTTAGCGTGTACTCACCGTGGTCGTCGACGGCGTTGATGTCGGCGTGGCAGTGCACCAGCTCCTCCACCATGCCCTCCACGGCCAGCCGGGCGGCCAGGATGAGGGGCGTGGTCCCGTCGTTCATGCGGGCGTTGAGCTCGGTGGCGCGGTTACGGATCAGGATCTGAGGGGCAGGGCAACACACGGCCATGAGGAGGGGGGGCGGGGCAACACACGGCCATGAGGAGGGGGCGGGGCCTGACTAGTAGATGTTTTAGAAGTGATGTGGGAGTGATATAGGGGTGACACTGGGGTGATATGGGGGTACAATGGGACTGATATGGGAGATGTATGCGGTTAACAAGGGGGAGATATGGGGGTGCTAAGGGGGTTATCTGCTCGTGATCTGATAGTGATCTGATCCGAGTAGTGATTGAGAAGTGATAAAGTAGTGATCTGATACTAATAAGGAAGTGATCGAGTAGTGATCGGGTGGTGATCTGGTAGTGATCGGGTGGGGATCTGGTAGTGATCGGGTGGGGATCTGGTAGTGATCGGGTGGGGATCTGGTAGTGATCGGGTGGGGATCTGGTATTGATCGGGTGGTGATCTGGTAGGGATCAGGTGGTGATCTGGTATTGATCGGGTGGTGATCTGGTAGTGATTAGGTGGTGATCGGGTAGTGATCTGGTAGTGATTGGGTGGTGATCTGGTATTGATCTGGTAGTGATTGGGTATTGATCTGGTAGTAATCGGGTGGTGATCTGGTATTGATCAGGTGGTGATCTGCTATTGATCGGGTGGTGATCTGGTAGTGATCGGGTGTTGATCTGGTAGTGATCGGGTGGTGATCTGGTAGTGATCGGGTGGTGATCTGGTGGTGATCTGGTAGTGATCGGGTGGTGATCTGGTAGTGATTGGGTGGTGATCTGGTATTGATCTGGTAGTGATTGGGTAGTGATCTGGTAGTAATCGGATGGTGATCTGGTAGTGATCGGGTGGTGATCTGGTAGTGATCGGGGTTAGACGCTCACCTGGAACACGCCCTGGGCGTCGGCGGCCACGGCGGCGTGCAGCGGCGTGCGGCCCATGTTGTCGTGGGCGTTGGCGTCGGCGCCGGCGTCCAGCAGCCTCTTGGCGGCGTCGGCGCGGGCGTAGCGCGCGGCCAGGTGCAGCGCCGTCTCCCCGGTGCGGTCCGTCTGCGCCAGCAGCGTGGCGCCCTGCCCGATGAGGTCAGAGATCACGCTGGGGCCCGGCTCCTCCCCCCCGCTCTCCTCCTCCTCCTCCTCCTCCGCGTGGAGGCCGCAGTCCAGACCCCCCGCCGTGCGCAGGGAGGCCAGCATCAGGGGGGTGTAACCGTCTGGGAGGGGGTCACAGTATAGTTATAGATAACATATAGTCTATATAGTATATAGTACAGCATTAGGGGGGTTTAGACCTCTGGGGAGCAGGGGTGAGGTTGGAGTTAATTGAATCTACTGTAGGACATTGTCTACTTATATACAGGGTGCGCTTTGTGAAAAAACCAGAGGGGGGGATAATTTTGAGAAACATTTTAAAATGTTTCAAAATGAAGACGGACCCTGTGTATTTTGGTTGTTAATTATTACGATGTAATGGTGAAAATACTTTGGGTGGGGGGGATAATTTTTATAGCCCACCGAGGATAAAAATAATTCAGCAGAGGGTAGGACGTGTAAACCAGAGGGGGGGATAATCCCCACCATCCCCACCGGCAAATCGCACCCTGCTTATATAAATAGCATACATAGTACAGCCCGGGGTACGGTGGCTCCTTTACGGTGAGACCTTTCCCATTTTCCGTGAAGCACGTGGGAAATTGTTCTTCGGTGTTATAGACCCGTGCCGGTGACCGAGGGAGGGTCTTTGAGATGACGGAGACACCCTGACTCGGCGCCCGGTGAACCGCTAAAGAGAGGCCAGCGCACCCACCTGGGCCTTTGACGTTGACGTCCAGGCAGTCTGCGTCCAGGTCAGCCTGCGGGGGGGTGAGGGTGATGTCGGCCGCCTTGTGGTGCTGCAGGGTCCACTCCCGCCGGTCCACTCCGCTGTCCATGGGCAGCGGAAGGAGGGGCTTGTCCTCCGTCTGACGGGGGGGGGGGGGGGGGGGGGGGGGGTGGAGCTTATTACACAAAACAGTACGGCTGGACGGGCAGACAGACAGGAAGACAAGAACACAGACAGACAGACAGAGAGAGAGAGAGGCCAAGAGGCCGAGAGACCGAGAGGCAGACAGACAGAGAAACAGAGAGACAGACAGGCAGGCAGAGGGACTGAGAGACAGAGAGACAGACAGGCAGGTAGACAGACAGACAGAGAGACAGACAGGCAGAGAGACGGAGAGCCAGACAGGCAGGCAGACAGACAGACAGACCGACAACTTACCCGTTGCCTCTTGGGAGGAACGTCTTCGAGCCATCTCTGTCCCTGGCCTCCATCCATCATGGGTCCGTCGTGGGAGATAAAGTTCCTGAAGTGAGGAGGAGGAGGAGAGGAGGAGGAAGAAGGAGGTGTGAGGGGAAGGCTGGTGGTAGGGCAGCGGATCGCTGGCTTCATTACAGTTCAACGTTCTAGACGTCTCACTCCATTCAAGCTCTTCAAGGACATGACGGATCATGATGGTTCTGACAGAAAGTCATCTGCTCAATAGCGTAATAATAAATGACACGGATGTGGTCGACTGCAGTCCAGTAAAGTGACGTTCTCATCTTGCAGGGAGGGGCAGGTGGCCGGGGTGGGTGCTCTCGTTGGCTTTCCCCAAGATTGGAACGTCACTGTACTGTGACAGCCTGAATACACTAAACGATGTCTTAATATTTTGGACTGAACTGAAAAGCACTAGAACCCACTAACAGCACACTAGAACCCACTAACAACACACTAGAACCCACTAACAACACACTAGAACCCACTAACAGCACACTAGAACCCACTAACAACACACTAGAACCCACTAACAGTGCAGCACTAGAACCCCCTAACAGCGCAGCACTAGAACCCCCTAACAGCGCAGCACTAGAACCCACTAAGAACGCCCTAGAACCCACTAACACACTAGAACCCACTAACAACGCACTAGAACCCACTAACAACGCACTAGAACCCACTAACAACGCAGCACTAGAACCCGCTAACAACGCCCTAGAACCCACTAACACACTAGAACCTACTAACAACGCACTAGAACCCACTAACAACGCAGCACTAGAACCCGCTAACAACGCCCTAGAACCCACTAACAACGCCCTAGAACCCACTAACAACGCCCTAGAACCCACTAACACACTAGAACCTACTAACAACGCACTAGAACCCACTAACAACGCACTAGAACCCACTAACTACGCACTAGAACCCACTAACAACGCACTAGAACCCACTAACAACCCCCTAGAACCACCTAACGCAGCACTAGAACCCACTAACAACGCCCTAGAACCCACTAACACACTAACACACTAGAACCCAGTAACACAGCACTAGAACCCACTAACACAGTAGAACCCGCTAACACACTAGAACCCGCTCCCTGGGCCACTGACTTCATGCCGAAGTCATCCTGTCCGACGGGCTCCCGCCGCTTGTCGTCCTTCTTGGCCATGAAGCCTTCAGGGAGCCAGAGGACGCCGTGTTTGCTCTTCCTCTTGGCCGCCAGCATGCCCAGCATGAGGATCAACAGGGCGATCAGCGCACACACGCCGCCCAGGTAGAACAGGAAGTGGCTGGAGGCGACTTCCTCCCGTTCGGCTGGGGGACAAAGAGAAAGGGGGTTTGTTCTATAGTGCAATGATACAACATACAGGGAACAGGGTCAACATTGACTAGTAGTATCGGCAAACACACATTGGGGACCCAAAACGAGACACAAAATATCTATATTTTGTGAGAGGATGATGAATAGAATGTTGTACAGGGCTTGTACACAATCAGAATGCATCATGGGATCTTTCGTTGGCAACACATCGCTATATTGAGAGGAGTCAAGAGAGAGAAACGCTGAGGCAGTTCAAAACAAAACAATGCCACCCCAATAATGATACCGTTTTACAAAAACTCAACAACGACCGAAACACGTTTCGGCCTGTCAACACAATGCTCCCAAAATGGCGGCAGTCATGGCATATGCCCGTACGCAAATCTTTTGTTCGTAGGATGGTAGGGGTAAGTACCGCCTTTTTCGCCCCTGATGGGTTAGAAGGGCTTTCCTTTAGATCGTGTTTCGATTAGTCCCAGCTGTTTGGAGGAGTTTAGGGTTAGCGTTAGGTTTAGGGTTATGGTTAGGGTTAACCCTAACCATAACCGTAACCAATCGGAGGAGAGCCATTCTCACCACTCAAGAGGCGAAAAAGGCGGTACTTGCCCCTACCATCCTACGAATAAATGATCCGCTGCCCGAGCACTGTACAAGCCCCCTGCTAATGGCCCAGTGAGCTCAGATCCCCGTGGTACTTACTGGTGACAGACACCAGGGGGTAGGGAAGTTCCGCCCTCAGGTGCTCGGCGGCGATGAAGGAGGCGGCCTGCTCCGTCTTGAGGAAGCAGTCCGCCGCGCTCTGGGCGCACTCGCGGTTATCGATCTCCAGGAAGACCTTGGAGCTGGAGGCCAGGCGAGGGACATAAGAGAGAGACATAGGAGAGACATGAGAGACATGAGAACACTGCATAAGGTTCAATTCATTTAAATGTCAATTAAGTTAATAATAAATTTATAAGGAGGTCACCGCCTACCCGATGACTTCCTGGTCCAGCTCCCTCTTGGCGCGGCCGGCGTTGCTCCGCAGCGCCTCCTGGCCCGCCTCAGGGCCATAGTAGGGGAACACCATGGGCTTCTGGTCCTTGTCCCGCCGCACGCGCAGGTTGGTGTGCAGCAGGGTGCCCAGCGAGCGCAGGAAGCCCAGCATGTCCTTCAGCAGCTCATTGGGCTGCAGCAGCACCACGATCACCAGCGTGCCGTCCGCCACCTTGGGCGGAGTGTCGGCCGAGCAGTCCAGGCCGTCCCAGCCGCACGCCTCGTTGTAACAGCTGCGGTCGCACACGCCGTCTCCGAAGTGATCGGCGCAGTAGCGGTCGTACCTGTGGGGGGGGGGGGAGTGAAGGGGTTTGTTGGTATGGATTGGAGAGACAGACTTGCGGACGGTTTGCACCGACGCTAAAGTAAAAGGGACTGAAGTAGGGGCGACAGTAGCTCGGGAGGTAGAGCGGGCTGACTGGTAACCGGAAGGTCGCTAGTTTGATCCCCGGCTCCTCCTAGCTGAGTGTCGAGGTGTCCCTGAGCGAGACGCCCTCACCCTGACTCCTCCTGTCGCCTGGCTTGGTCGACTCCGCTGTCGGTGTGTGAATGTGTGAATGAATGGTTGTAAGTTATTTTGGATAAAAGCATCAGCACAATCCCGTTAAATGTAAATGTGAATTGGGGTCCATCAGATGCTGAGATACTCGTCACATCATGGGCAGGACATGGGAAACCTTGTAGGGTTGCAATTTGGAGGCGGACTAGCCGGCTTGGCTGGCTCAGAGGCTTGATTGGGACGGTTTGGGAGAGTCTACGATTCTTAGTAAGATTCTTGTAAGGAAAGATGCCAGTGATGGGAGGTGAATTTATGGATCAAGTTATTGAAATATTTCCCGATCAGCATTGACTACAGATGTCATTCTAAGCGAGGAGCAGGCTGAAATGTTGCACATAACGACTTTAAGGAACTCAAAAATATTTGATTCATTAGGAATTTTCAATTTCTTGCGATCATATGATGTATGTGTGTGCGGTAGTGTGCCGGGGGGACGGACCACCTACTTGCACTGCGGGGACTCCTGGCACTCGAAGCTGTCGAAGAGGCAGTCCGGGTTGTCGCACTCCTTGTCACAGCGCTTGTTCCGGAACAGCTCCCAGCACGGCACGCTGGCCTTGCAGTTGCTCCACGGCCGCTCCCAGTGCAGCGAGCAGTCCCCGCCGTCCCACTGGCACATGTGGTTGTTGCACTTGGGGTCGCACACGCGGTCGCCCGCCTGCTGCTCGCACTGCGGGTAGGGGCATGCCGAGGCGGGCTCCGGGGCGGCGTCCTGATCGCAGTGGTAGGCCGCGAAGCGGTCCGGGCAGAGGCAGCGGTACCCGATCACGACGGACGAGTCGCCCACACAGGTACCCCCGTTGCGACACGGCCGGCTCTGGCACATCTGGGCCACCTCACAGTGCTGCCCCGCGAAGCCGGCCAGGCACCGGCAGCGGATGAGTCCTCCCAGGGACTCGCAGTGGCCGCCGTTCTGGCAGTGCAGCCGGGCGCAGGTGTAGCCAGTCTCCATCTCGCCGCAGTTGGGCCCGGTGTAGCCCTGAGGACGGAGCGAGGGGAGGGGTGGGGAAGACACACGTTGTGAGGCATGGAGGAGGCGGTGGGAGAGGCTTTGGAAGGCGGACCATCTACCAGCCTGAACAGCGTTATATAATCACCATCTTCAGGGTCATAGGGTTCAGAAGGATGGATTGCCAGGGTGGATAGACTGCCACGGATGGGCACATATTATTCCTGAGAGACGTTCTAGTTATGCTCTTCGATATCAAGTTCTTCGATATGCTATTCACTCAAACACACGGCGTCACGGAGGGAAGAGGACAGCAGCGGGAGGGTGCAAGCGGACGGCGGTGCGGTACGAAGGCTAGCGAGTGTGGCAGGTTCCCCGAATGCCTCGTGTCTCTCTACCGTACCTGCTCTATGGCGTGGCCCTCTGAAGCAAAGCAGGAAGGTAAGAGGAGAAGAGGAGGTTAGTGAGGAGACACAAGCGTCAAGTGTTAGACGAAGGCAGATCAGAGAGGCAAGAACAAACACAAAGGCGGTAGGTGGAGGTTCTTTAACGACCTTTGACAGAATAATTAAATCAGTTTTAATGGTGTTCCTGCGGGTTTAAACAGAAGAACAACGGGTGTGTTCTTGAAAACTGAGACTGCGTGGATCCATGTTGTTTCACTGAAGAGAGATTGGATGACATTTTACAATTAGAATTCATGTTAGAGGTAGGGGTGCTCGATTATGGAAAAAAATCATAATCACGATTATTTTGGTCGATATTGAAATCGCGATTATTATAACGATTATTTTTTTTGTTTGAAAACATGATGTATTCATTCAGCATGTCTCTCTCAAAAACACTTTTTAACTGAGAACTTTGAAATTTCGCCTTAAAAAAAATACACACAAAATGGTCCAAAAGAAAATGATCAAATCTAAAATAATGTACAGATGTGTATCCAGCTGTTCTGCACTTTCTATAAATCATTAAAAATAAATAACTAAATAATAATAAAAAATTTGTGATCGTTTGACGCTAAAATCTAAATCGAGATCAAAATTCGATTAATCGCCCAGCCCTAGTTAGAGGTGACATATTATACCACCAGGTGTGAGTGTGACGGTGGTATAATATGTCAGCTTTAAAGTATATGTCCGCAGACTGGTAACAAAACAACAAACAAACATAATCTAAACGATAAGACTCTTGTTAGGCGATGTGAGATCGTACGCGAGCATTCAGGAGAGGACCCACTGGTGACCGGAAGACTTACTGGGGGGCAGGAGCATGAGTAACCATGGATGGAGCTCTTGTTCATGGTGCAGGAGCCGCTGTGGTGGCAGGGCTTGGAGAGACACAGGTTCACCATGGACTCACAGTGCCGGCCTGGGGAGGAAACACGGAACATCGTCGGGTCATATTGATTAAAGAAGAGAACTGGAACATTTCTTATGTAAGATATGGCCCTCAGCGACAGCACTACACTATCGTATTTCAAGTCTCTGCCGCCCCCACAGCAATCACTACAGCGCACAGATGTCACTTCACCCGTTGGCTCCATCACCGTCATCCTCCTCCTCCAGAAAGCAGGTATGAATCAAGTCATTAATTAAAGTTGCAGCGTGTGTAAGCCTAAACATCGCCTTAATGGCCGACGCCCAGAAATGGAGAGGGAAGTAAAACTTCGGGAACATTCGCTTTCACACTTTAATCCAAAGCAACTTACAACCATTAATTCACACATTCACACACCGAGGGCGGGGTCAACCACGCAGGGCGACAGCCGGCTCGTCGGGAGCAGTCAGGGTGAGGCGTCCGTCTTGCCCGAGGACACCTCGACACTCAAGGTTCGAGCCCGGGGAATCGAACTAGCAACCTTCCCGTTACCAGTGAACCCGCTCTACCCTCTTGAGCTACTGCATAAAACCTAAAACGTCAGCAAAAAAAAAAAAAAAAAAGCCCGGAGGCGAGGTGTACGTTCCCCACCTGTGTAACCTAGGCGACAGCTGCAGTGGTAGTCATTGGTCAGCTGCACGCAGTCTAGGCTGCCGGGGGCTTGGCAGGGCTGGGAGAGGCACTCGTTGACGTCGCCCTCGCAGTACTGCCCGTTGAAGCCCGGCGGGCAGGAGCACGAGTAGTGGCCCACGCCGTCGATACACTGGCCCCCGTTCAGGCAGCGGGGGGGGTCCGCGTCGTGCTTTGGGGCGCACTCGTTGTCCTTGGATTCACACTGGAGGCCTGCGTGGGGGGGGGGGGGGGGGGGGGGCACGGACGGACGGACACTGCTTTAGAGCTGGCCTTTCCAAAACCACGATGGAAAGACTTTGATTGGATTATTTGGTTCTCGTCCAAAGGACCTGCTCAGGTATGACATTATTATCATATTATATATTAACTTGTGGTGTCTTTTGATGCACCCCGAAATTCACAAGTATTGGGGTGCATCAATTTGTCCGACTGGCCGCACATATTGGGAGACCGATGTGCGTTTCAATGTACGTGTCTCTTTGAAAAATTATGTTTATGATGATTAACATTTACAGTGTTAGAGGCTATCATCCACATATTCAAATAAGAGGGATAAAGCTCATCACTCCTTACCCCCACACAGCCCCAGTGTCTGTCTGTGTGTTTGTGATCCTGTGTGCGCGTGTGTGTGTGTGTGCGTGCGCACCGTGGGTTCCAGCTGGGCAGGTGCAGAAGAAGCGGTTGACCAGGTTGATGCACTTCCCTCCATGGCGACAGGGGTTGGACTTGCACTCGTCCACATCGTACTGGCAGTTCACGCCCTGATAGCCGGGCTGACACTGGGGTCACAGGGGGGGGTCACAGTTCAGAGGTTAGGTCACAGGACGCGGTTCAGGGACAGGCAGGGACGATGTACTGCCATTTAGGAGACGCTTTGATGCAGAGTTTCTTAGTCAGGTCTAGATAAAAGCTGTTCAAGAGCTAAAAGGTAGGAGTCAGGTATTTTTGCTCAAGGGTGGCAGACATTGGGGATCAAACCCAGTGTCTTTTGACTGAGAGCCAAACTCTGTAGCCCTAATTTCTATTTAAGTACCACCAGCACTGCCATTACCACCACCACCCACCACCACCACAACCACCACCACTATGACTACATCTCAACTTTGGAGGGAGAACCATCTACCAGCCTAAACATCGTTATATAATCAGTATCTTCAGGTACTTCAGTGATACAGCAACTTAAACCTGCACTATGTCAGTCTTCCCATGAGAAGCCTCTAGTGGTTAAAGGTCAGAAATATTCCCAGGATGGATTGACTGCCATGGACGGGCACATAGTATTCCCGAGAGATGTTCTAGTTATGTTCTTAGATATCTAGTTCTTAAAGGTGACATATTACACCACCAGGTGTGAGTGTGATTAGCCACCGGCCTCTTCCGACATCACAAGTGGGCGTGTCCACCTAGATGTATTTGTTATCCATGGAGTAAAGGTCTGCCTTAAGTGGCTCTGAGCAGCTGGACCCCAGACGTACGATGCAGGTGTAGGTTCCCTGGAAGTCTTTGCAGGTGGCCCCGTTGTGGCAGGGGTTGGGCTGGCACTCGTCCACCATCTCCTGGCAGTAGCTACCCTTGTAGCCCGGCTGGCAGTGGCACTGGTGGGAGTGGCCCAGGTTCTCGCAGCGGCCCGCGTTCTTACACACCTGCTCCACCTCCAGCCCTGAGACGGGGAGGAGAACGCACACGTTTAAATGCTTTGAATCCAAATTTTACAAAGAAGGAGAAAAAGGTCCAAACGTTTTGGGAAGAAATATTGATAATGTGACAGGTTCGAAGCTCATAAGCCTTTACGAGCCCTACATGATAAGTTGATAAGATATTACACCAAACACACACACACACACACACACACACACACACACACACAGACACACACACACAGCCAAGAAGAGCCCTTGTTGAAAATGTTACATTAGATGCATTTACTGCTTTGCATTACATGCATGGACTTGTTGTACATACGATACCTATTGAATTGTAGATTTCATGGTTGGATAATGCCTTCAGGGATTTTAAGAAATCCTCCAAAAATCGTGTTTACTCGTATAACTGGTATGCCTTTTTGTTTTGCTTCAGCGCCAAGGTGTTAAGACTGTTATATATATCCTGATCCAAAACGTTGCCAAAATACACCTCAACATAATATAGGCTGTATTCATTTCCATCTAAATTTCGGGGGTTTAGCAGACGCTTTTGTCCAAAGCGACTTGCAACCAATCGTTCACACGTTCACCCACCGACGGCGGAGTCAGCCCCGCAGGGCGACAGCCGGCTCATCGGGAGCAGTCAGGGCGAGGGCGTCCCGCTCGGGGACACCTCCACACTCACGCTAGGAGGAGCCGGGGATCGAGCCGGCAACCTTCCGGTTACCGGCCGAACCCGCCCTCCCGCCTTGAGACACACGCCGCCCACAATCATCGTCGTCATCAGCGTCCCCTTCGTCGTCGTCGTGTCCTCACCTTTGGTGGCGGCGAAGTCCTGGCAGGACATTTTGGGCACGTCGCAGTACAGGCCGGCCCAGCCCATGGGGCAGTGGCAGATCCAGGAGCGCTCCGTCTGAGAGCACGACCCCCCGTTCCGGCAGGGCACCTGACTGCACAGGTCCACGAAGTACTGCACCCCGCAGAGACGGGGGGGGGGGGGGGGGGGACAAGGCCGAGTTAGCGCAATGTTAGCGCAACTCTCATCCACATTCTCTCCACAACCAAGGCTGGGTGTGTGTGTGAAAGCGCAAACACTCACCGACACGCAGCCCCACGTGCGCGCACACACACACACACACACAGTCCTGTACACAGTCAGTGAGAGACGCGCAGGCACACACACACACACACACACACACACACACACACACAGTCCCGTACACAGTCAGTGAGAGACGCACACACACACACACACACACACACACACACACAATCCCGTACACACACACACACACACACACACACACACACACACAGTCCCGTACACAGTCAGTGAGAGATGCATGCACACACACACACACAGTCCCGTACACACACACACACACACACACACACACACACACACACAGTCCCGTACACACACACACACACACACACACACACAGTCCCGTACACACAGCCAGTCAAACGGGCGCACACACACTCAGTCCCATCATTCAGACGCGCACATAGACACAGCGTCCCGCACACAGTCGGTCGGTCAGTCAGTCAGTCAGTCAGTCAGTCAGTCAGTCAGTCAGTCAGTCAGTCAGTCAGTCAGTCAGTCAGTCAGCCAGCCAGCCAGTACCTGGCAGTTCTGCCCGTTGTAGCCCATGGGGCAGGTGCAGCGGTAGGCGCCCAGGCCGTCCGTGCACGTGCCGCCGTGCTGGCAGGGCTGGGAGTGGCACTCGTTGTGCTCGTACTCGCAGTACACCCCGTAGAACCCAGAGCGGCAGCGGCACGAGAAGGCCGTGATCTCGTCCACGCACGTGGCGTTGTTCAGGCAGGAGCTGGGGGGGAGCAGAGGAGTCAGCGGTCAGGGGGGAGAAGGGGGGAGGCATGGCCGGGTGTGGGTGAGGCTCCGCCCGCGCTCCTATGCTGCGGGTCAGGATGTCCGTCTCTCTGACCCCCACCGGGATGTGTCAGACTTTAAGGAGTACTACTTTATAGTGGTAGCATTTACTTGAATACACATTATACTCATTCGTCTTCACGCCATTCATGATTCACTCATTCACGTCTAGCTCCATCCTGAGGCCTACCTCTCTCTCTCCTGTAGCCGGTCTCTCTCAATCCTACCTCTCTCTCCTCAAGCCTGCCTCTCTCTCTCCTGAAGCCTCTCTCTCTCTCTCCTGAAGTCTACCTCTCTCTCTCCTGAAGCCTACCTCTCCCTCTCTCTCCTGAAGCCTACCTCTCCCTCTCTCTCCTGAAGCCCTCCTCTCTCTCTCTCTCCTGAAGCCTACCTCTCTCTCTCTCCTGAAGCCTACCTCTCTCTCTCTCCTGAAGCCTACCTCTCTCTCTCCTGAAGCCTACCTCTCTCTCTCCTGAAGCCTGTCTCTCTCCTGAAGTCTCTCTCTCCTGAAGCCTCTCCCTCCTGAAGCCTCTCCCTCTCCCTCCTGAAGCCTCTCCCTCTCCCTCCTGAAGCCTACCTCTCTCTCTCCTGAAGCCTACCTCTCTCTCGTCTCTCTTCTCTCCTACCTCTCAGTGCACTGCCGGATGCTGTTCTCGCAGAAGATGCCGTTGTATCCCGGCCGGCACTCGCACACGAAGCTGTTGACATAGTCTTGGCAGCGGGCGCCGTTCTGGCAGGGCTGGATGGAGCACTCGTCCACCTCCGCCGCGCAGCGCTTTCCCTCGAAGCCCGGGCGGCACGAGCAGAAGAAGTCCGTCACGCCGTCGTTGCAGGAGCCGCCGTTCAGACAGGGGTCTTGGAGGAGAGGGGGGAAAAGAGGAGGACGGGTCAGTACTCAAGTCATGGACGGATGATGACATCGTCAGTTCTCTTTGGCATATGTCTGCACCTTGGCTTATTGCCACTTGTTTCATCAAGCAGGCTTTATGTCTTTCTTAAAAAAAAAATAATTGAAGGTTTCATCCCTTTTATTGAAGGGTGAGTAAGACTGGAAGGTATGGGAGGGAGAGGGGAAAACATCCAGCAAAGGACCACAGGCAGGAATCGGACCCGAGTCGCTGCGGTGAAGAATGGGCCTTAATGGTACGCTCTCTACCCGGTGAACCACCGCCCCGGTGGTTCACCGGGCCCCAACGTTATATCTTTTGACAGTAATGGGTGATGTTCCTCTGATAACGTTGCATACTAAAAGGCGAACAGGATGGGTCCGCCGTGGGACTCACTGGGGGAGCAGTCATCGATGTTGGTCTGACAGTTGTGTCCGCTGAAGCCCGGCGGGCATTCGCACACGTAGCTGCCCTGGTTGTTGACGCAGCGCGCCCGGTTCCTGCACGGGCTGTTCCGGCACTCGTCCACGTCCTCGCTGCAGCGGTTCCCTGTGGGTGGAGAGGCACCGTCAGTACTGATGGTGCGCTTTATTATCCATCCATCTCGGAGGTCCGAGGACGTTGCCTAGCAACACGCATGAACACTAGGGCTCGGTTGAAAAATCGAATTAATCGATTTTGGATCGATTTCATTTAAGTTTGGCAATATCGATTCGTAGGGCATGAGATGGACTATTTATTTTTTATTTTCGTTTTTTTACCATTACCATTATTATTATTTTTGCACCTTAATAAAAAATGCCTTAATGCAATTTGCAGTGATGGAATGTTGTAGTTCAAGAACACTTTCACTTGCAAGTCCTTTCTAATTTCAAAATTGCACTTTTGAGACTTGAGATAGTTTTGTTTACAGCTCAAGTTTAAACTGCCCAATTTACAAGTTGCACTTAAAACCTGTTGTTTAAGATGAAGAGAAAAATAAAGTACATTTGTATTTTGTAACACAGTTGAGCCAGTTTCATTATGTAAGAGCAGATTGAATCGAAATTAATCGATTCAGAACCTTACGAATCGAAATCGAATCGATTTAGGAAATTGGCCACGATACCCAGCCCTAATGAACACGCCCCTTTTCCTCCGACGGCGAACTCGCTTGAACTCAGATCTGGCCGAGCAAGGATTCCGAGACAGGATTCAAGAATTCAAGTGTGACTTGTAAGTATGAAATGTTTTCATTGTGTTTGGACCACTTTGGTGGTTTAAATGGCAATTTCATATCACTCTTATTACTCCAATACCTTACTGCGTCCGTATCTCTGCCTATGGCCTATACTTATTTGGGCGATGCCACCGCGACAACAGCTTTTCCGGCTGGCGTCCATGTTTTTCTCCAACGGCCGACGCGCAAAACATAATAAAACGCTCGAAGTATGGGCGTGACGTCACATCCGAGGTCCGAGTCGGTTCGCAGAGAACACTAAAACGCACCATTAGACACCATCAGTACTCCGAGGAGACACAGTCAGTACTCCACCAACCTCAAAGACACATTCAGTCCTAGGTATACGTTTTCACAGCAAGAACATCATTTTGTTATTATGACCTCGCAAGACGTATTTGCTACCAAAGTATGCTGACCGCTTAAAACCTTTGTATACACACACACACACAGTAAGGTTATAATATTATTCCTACCATGAGGTAGAAAGCTTTTCAAACTCGATAAATACAAAATGATTGAAATGTGTGTGACAGCCCTTTTTCAGGTGTGTTTTCAGCAGAGGGCGTGTTCCTCCCCCTACATGGGGTAACGTGTGTCATCGGGGGGAAACATCACGCACACGTCGGGCACCAACGCACGTACCTTGCCAGCCGCTGGGACATCTGCAGGTGTAGGAGGTGTAGTCCAGGGTGGGGTGACAGACCCCGCCCCTCTCACAGGGGTTAGAGGCACAGGGGACCAGCTCTCTCTCACACGTTTTACCTGCACAGCCATGGAGCACTCGTTAACAACAGCAATCCAATTAAGCAATCTAAATCCAATTAAGAAACTGAAATCCCTTTTCCTGTTATGGCTTTATGTTTTTATCGCTGCGATGTAAATGACACGTTCGCTACGATAACTTAATCTTTAGCACATACGCGTTGCCCTGTTAGGATCAAGCTGAACTCAAATTTAAACGTCTTGCCTGAGTATTGAGGACTGCACTGGCAGGTGTAGCTGTTGACTCCGTCGATGCAGGCGGCTTGGTTCTGACAGGGTCCGGAGGCACACTCATCAACGTTCCTCTCGCAGTTCACCCCTGGGGGGGGGGGGTGGAGAGGGGAGGAGAGAGGGGAGGGTTCAGCAGTGAGTTCTGCTTTTTACCCGTGCGCATGACTGGCTGTGAATGATGACGCTGCCCCGTCCTCTTTCACTTCCCATCAGAGTCCGGTGACGCAGAGCGAACATCAGGCAGAAGTGTAAACCACTAAGTACGAGCGTAAATATCAACGGTTAATTTAGAGTTCTGAGGATTTTAGCACTTTTATCCGAAGCGACTTAGAAACATTCATACACACACACACACACACACACACACACACCAACGGCGGAGTCAGCCACGCAGGGCGACAGCCAGCTCGTCGACCCGGGATCGAACTAGCGCCCCTCCGGTTACCGGTCGAGCCGCTCTACCTCCTGAGCTACTGCCTCCACTTTGTTATCGACCCGGTCAGGTAATACATCCACTTATGTTACATTAGTGTCATGATCCACACCAAAGGGATCATCCTCCCTCGCCCAGTAGCCGATCCACACTGGCCCGGGGTCAGTCCACATTCGGGGGGCTTCTCACCTGCGAAGCCGGGGCGGCAGCGGCAGGTGAAGCCGTTGTGGCGGTCCACGCAGGTCCCGCCCTGCTGGCAGGGCCCCGACTGGCACTCATCCCGCTCGTGATCGCAGTGCTGCCCCTCCCAGCCCGGATTACAGCTGCAGTGGTACCTGTGAGGGGGGGGGGGGGGGCCAAGCAGGGGGTCAGCTACTGTGCGTCAGGGCGTCCCGGCGGAGGGTGCGTGCTGGGCGATGGGGGGGCGCATGGAGCTACCCGATCCCCGACACGCTGGGCCTGCTCTGACTCCTCTGAGGAGAAGGGGCTCCAGCTTTCAGAGGGGCTTCTTCCGCCCACCGCCAAGGTTTGTGACACTACTCGATAACACGGATAGCTTACACATAGACATATG
>NC_136940.1:24912108-24919608 GCF_949987615.1 Pollachius pollachius
AAACACGACATATTCTTAAATACAACCTCTCTGATTGAGAACCAAAGCTGTCTGATATGAAGACAGTGCTTACAGTTATACTAATTATAATATTAATAGTAGTAGTATAGTAGTAGTAGAAGTAGTATACTAGTGGTAGCATTGGTAGTATTAGTAGTAGTAGTGTAATAACAAGTCGTTTATTGATCCACGGGGGGGGGTGAATGTATTCAAAATAGCAACATAATGAGTAAAAAAAATTAAATAAGGATAAAGATCAATACGGATCAACGAAAAATAGATTGACGGCTGAATGGTGAGGTCCTGAAGAAGAGGTGAGGAGGTCTGTGGTCTACAACTCAACCGTCATACCCCTGCGTCGCCACCAGGGGGAGCACGGCGCCACAAGAGGCCGGGAGGAGATAAAGAAGTGAAAGTGAGTAGTGAAATACAGTACTGATTCACTGACTGTGATGAGGGAAGCAGAAGTAGAGGAGGGAGGAAGGGAGGAGGAGCACCGGCGAGGAAGGAAAGGTCATCACTAGAGGACTTCTAATCAGACAGAGACAGAGAGACAGAGACAGAGAGAGACAGACAGACAGACAGACAGACAGACAGACAGACAGACAGACAGACAGACAGAGGCATAGAGCGATGGAGGGAGCGGCAGAGATGAGGTGGGGTGGGGGTCAGCTGTGTGTGGGTATGCATGACCCCCTGAAAAATTAGACCACAGAGTAGGACTTAAGTGGTCTCCGGGGACGGGCTAATACAGTACACCCAGGCTCGGGGGGGGGGGGCAGCAGCCCAGTACTGAGGCACTAATCCCTGGGCCGGTGTGGTGCCCGGCACTGCGTTGACCCGGGACTATGACCCTCGTGCACACGCACACTTACACGCACACACAATACTGGTTAAAGGTAAGGGACTGGTGGGGGAGATCGATCTCTCGATCTCTCTCGATCTCTCGATCTCTCTCTCTCTCTCTCTCTCTCTCTCTCTCTCTCTCTCTCTCTCTCTCTCTCTCTCTCTCTCTCTCTCTCTCTCTCTCTCTCTCTCTCTCTCTCTCTCTCTCTCTCTCTCTCTCTCTCTCTCTCTCTCTCTCTCTCTCTCTCTCTCTCTCTCTCTCTCTCTCTGGAATGAGTCAGGCTTCCCGAGTCGTGAGGAGGATGAATGGAATGGGGCCCGGGCCGATGGATTAGAGCGACTCACAATCTCTCCCGCGTGACGCCGATCTGATCAGGACCTCCGCCAGTAACTGGGCTTCAATCACTCTATACTACTTTTAAGTTTATAAGTGCACTGACCAAAAAAAAACCAACGACGACATTTCCGTAGTCATCACTTGATAACGAAAAGCAAGGAAGGCCCTTTTATTTATTTGAACTGTATCAATTAATATAACAAGTCCCATAGTACAACTGTGCCCGCTGCGGCCGGTATCTACTGACCGTTGGTGCCCGGGAGGCAGTTACACTGGTACGCGTTGACCAGGTCGACGCAGCGGCCGCGGTTCTGGCAGGGGTTGCTGTGGCACTCCTGCACCTGGATGTTGCAGATGGAGCCCGTGTAGCCCGGCTGGCACTCGCACGAGAAGGTGGCGATGCCGTCCCGGCAGACGCCGTAGTGGCACGGCTCCGGCTGGCAGTCGTTGACGTTCTCCGTGCACAGCAGCCCCATGAAGCCTGCGGGGCGCACGGACATGAGCGGAGGGGAGAGGCCGAATCTGAATCCCTTTTATTCCGTCTTATTGTTGAGGGTATCATTTCTAGGCTTGGTTTCTAAACAGCCATACACCTCAACATGGCAGCAACAATACAAGATAAAGTAAGAAAACATTTTAAAAACTTTAAAATAAGTAAAATAAGTAGCGGGGGGGGGTTTTGTGGGAGGGACAGTGTAACCTGCGGTTACCAGAACCTTTAATAAAAAGCTAAATTAACCAACCAAGATCAACTGAAGTGATGAGAAAGATAGTGAATAAATCATACAATCGTTGATACACCCCGTCACAATGGATGATGGACGTTTCGAAGCGGTTTTGTCTGAATGTTTGAGTCCCGTTTTAAAGAAAGCAGCCGGGGGGGGGGGCGAGATAAGACTCTGCGTTGGGTACCTTCGGCACACTCGCACTCGAAGGCGTTGGGCCGGTCGTTGCACTTGGCCCCGTTCATGCAGGGGGTGCTGGAGCACTCGTCGATGTCGATCTGGCAGGTGTCGCCGCTGAAACCTGCGGAGCGGAGACCAGCGTGTTTATGAAGACCACCGTGGTTATCTGTGTCGGCACAGAGCGGTCACAAGGCTCACAACTGTTGATTTCCTGCTGCAGAGGTTGCTGTTGCTGTCGTTGTGTTGTTGACACCCTCATGGGATTTAAATGTACATTTAGGGGATTCTGACGCTTTGATCCAAAGCGACTTACAACCGTTCATTCGCACGTTCAAACACTGACGGCGGAGTCATCCAACCACGGCGACAGCCAGCTCATCTCCAGCAGTTAGGGCGGGGTGCCCCCACTCAGTGACACCCCGACACTCGTTAGGAGCCGGGGATCGAACTAGCAACCTTCCGGTTCCCAGTCGACCCGCTCTTCCTCCTGGGCTACCGACGCCCAGCCTGTACTAATATGAACTCCCTGGTGGGACGGGTGTGGGACGTACCTGCGGGACACTGGCAGACGAATCGCCCCACCTGGTCCAGACACTTGCCCTGGTTGAGACAGGGCCCGCTGATGCACTCGTCCACCTCCGTCTCACAGTGCGTGCCCTCGAACCCTGTGACGCCACAAGGACAACCACCGCCAGTTATCCAAAAGGACCCAAATCCCGCTGGCCTATTCTGGATTCCACCCGGTAACCCGACACCTGAACGTTTGAAGTCAGAGCCGCGGGTTTGACGGGCCCAGGCTCTGCGCTTACAGCGGCCTCGGCGCTTATTCAAAACACACCTGACCCCTGACCCATGACCCCTGACCCCTGACCCCTGACCCCTGACCCTGTGTATGTGTTTACACGGTTTCCAGCGTGGCTGCTCTCGCACGTGGTCTGGTCGTCTGGTGACGGACGTTATTTAAACAAACATCAGCCCTACTTATGGTCCTTTTAAGAGTGAACACGTTGCAGTTGCCCGTCACTTCTGTGGAGCGCGCGTGATCATAAGTACACAAAGGAATAACCTTGATATGATGTTGACACACTTGATACTCGTATGACATTAAAGCAGGAATACAGGCAAACATTCTTGGTGGTTGTGTCAAGTACCTTGATAGGTGTGTGTGCGTGTGCGTGTGCGTGTGTGTGTGTGTTCTGTCTGTGTCTGCCTGCCTGCCTGCCTGCCTGTGTGAGTGTGTGCGTGAGTCTGTGCGTGTGGATGCGTGTCTGCGCGGCGGTGCGTGTGTGTGTGTGAATGTGTGTGCGTGCGTACCGGGCATGCAGATGCAGGTGTAGTCCCCAATGCGGTCCAGGCAGGTGCCGTCGTTCTGACAGGGGAGCGAGGCGCACTCGTTGACGTCCTGCTCGCAGCGGGGCCCGGCGTAGCCGCGGACGCAGTGACACGTGAACGAGCCGTCCGTGTTCACACACTGACCGCCGTGCTCGCACGGGTTGGTGCCTGGGTCGAGAGAGCACCGCGTTGCATTAGAATATAGGGAGAGAGAGAGAGAGAGAGCAGCGCGTTACATTAGAATATAGGGAGAGAGAGAGAGAGAGAGAGCACCGCGTTACATTAGAATATAGGGAGAAAGAGAGAGAGAGCACCGCGTTACATTAGAATATAGGGAGAGAGAGAGAGCACCGCGTTACATTAGAATATAGGGAGAGAGAGAGAGAGCACCGCGTTACATTAGAATATAGGGAGAGAGAGAGAGAGCACCGCGTTACATTAGAATATAGGGAGAGAGAGAGAGAGAGAGCACCGCGTTACATTAGAATATAGGGAGAGAGAGAGAGCACCGCGTTACATTAGAATATAGGGAGAGAGAGAGAGAGAGAGCACCGCGTTACATTAGAATATAGGGAGAGAGAGAGAGAGAGCACCGCGTTACATTAGAATATAGGGAGAGAGCGAGAGAGAGCACCGCGTTACATTAGAATATAGGGAGGGAGAGAGAGAGCACCGCGTTACATTAGAATATAGGGAGAGAGAGAGAGAGAGCACCGCGTTACATTAGAATATAGGGAGAGAGAGAGAGAGAGCACCGCGTTACATTAGAATATAGGGAGAGAGAGAGAGAGAGAGCACCGCGTTACATTAGAATATAGGGAGAGAGAGAGAGAGCACCGCGTTACATTAGAATATAGGGAGAGAGAGAGAGAGAGCACCGCGTTATATTAGAATATAGGGAGAGAGAGAGAGAGCACCGCGTTACATTAGAATATAGGGAGAGAGAGAGAGAGCACCGCGTTACATTAGAATATAGGGAGAGAGAGAGAGAGCACCGCGTTACATTAGAATATAGGGAGGGAGAGAGAGCACCGCGTTACATTAGAATATAGGGAGAGAGAGAGAGAGCACCGCGTTATATTAGAATATAGGGAGAGAGAGAGAGAGAGCACCGCGTTACATTAGAATATAGGGAGAGAGAGAGAGAGCACCGCGTTACATTAGAATATAGGGAGAGAGAGAGAGAGCACCGCGTTACATTAGAATATAGGGAGAGAGAGAGAGAGAGCACCGCGTTACATTAGAATATAGGGAGAGAGAGAGAGAGAGCACCGCGTTACATTAGAATATAGGGAGAGAGAGAGAGAGCACCGCGTTACATTAGAATATAGGGAGAGAGAGAGAGAGCACCGCGTTATATTAGAATATAGGGAGAGAGAGAGAGCACCGCGTTACATTAGAATATAGGGAGAGAGAGAGAGAGCACCGCGTTACATTAGAATATAGGGAGAGAGGGATATGTTAGAATAGAGAGAGTTGGGTGTACTAGTGGTTATGTGTGTACCAGTGGTTGTGTACCAGTGGTTGTGTGCGTACCAATGGTTGTGTACCAGTGGTTGTGTACCAGTGATTGTGTACCAGTGGTTGTGTGTGTACCTATGCTGCACTCGTCCCGGTCGACGTTGCAGGTGCTGCCGACGTAGCCGGCGGGGCAGTTGCAGTTGAACATGCCGTTGATGGGGTTGGTGTCGCACTGGGAGCCCTCCCTGCACGGGTTACTGATGCAGGCGTCGTCTACATGGCACAGCAACCCTGGACACACACACACACACACACACACAGTTGTGATGAGTCATTGGAAGCCCACCAGATGATTGCACTGGGTGTTGTTCGTCTAACGGAGTGTTTGGGTAGGGCTCCAGTCTGTGTCCGTAGCCCTATCCTCCTGAGACCTCCCCAGTCTCTACACATTCTGTTTCTGTCAGTCGGACGCCTTTTGAAAGCCCCCGAAAATGACTAAACAAAAGGAGGACCAATCAGCGCTCAGCGGAGGAGTTTCACTTCATGTCAGTCACAGTTAAAACGATGACAGTGAAACTGTTTCCAAACCAGTTTTCATCCAAGATTGACTGAATAGCGATGCTAAAATGACAACAGGAACCTGCACGGAAGGCTTTCCCCCCAGAGTAGAATATGTCTTCGCTCCACGTCCAACCAACCTAGCAAGCATCCCTCCTGTGCGCTAATGGCACATCGTTAAGCTCATCGTGTTAAAAGGCTAAATTATGATTAGAAAACCCCTTGTGCAGATTATGTTAGCACAGCTGAAAACACAGCTGAATAAAGGTGAGCTATCGTGGAGAACATGAAATAGTCCGGGTGACCCCAAACTAGGGGAAACCCCAGGGCGGTCTCGGGGCGTGACCCACCTGTCTTGCCGAAGAGGCAGGAACAGACGAAGGAGGCCACGCGGTCCTGACAGCGGGAGCCGGGGCTGCAGGCCGCCGTGGCGCAGTCGTCGATGTTCTCCGAGCAGTCGATGCCGCTCCAGCCGTTGACGCACACGCACACGTAGCCGCCGATCAGGTTGCTGCAGGTGCCCCCGTTCTGGCAGGTGTTGGGCTGCAGGCGACACTCGTCCACGTCCTCCGTGCAGCGCTGGCCTGGATGGGGGGGGAATATATACGGCTTCAGAACGGGTGTGTGTCAACCCGCGGGTCACGGACGCCGTCGCCGTCTGCGTGTTTCTATTGTGTCCCTCGGATCAACACAAGGCGTACCCGTCCACTCCGGGGGGCACTGGCAGTTGTAAGTGTTGACCCCGTCCATGCAGATCCCTTCGTTGGCGCACTGGTGGCCGGGGCAGTCGTTGATGTTGTGTTCGCAGTTGGTGCCGTTGAAACCTGGAGCGAAGCAGGCAGAAGTTAGACGCAACATGTGCGCACGTGTGCGTGTGTGCGCACGTGTGCGTGTGTGTGTGTGTGTGTGTGTGTGTGTGTGTGTGTGTGTGTGTGTGCGTGCGTGCGTGCGTGCGTGCGTGTGTGTGGTGTGTGTGTGTAATTAGGTAGAACATACAACATGTGTGTTATGTGTGTGGCTGTGACCTCCGTTCCCACCACCTCACAACCGCTCTGGAGAGGCAGCTGATGTGTGCATGGACGTGCACGCGCACACACAGCTGGCTATTTTAAACTCTCCTCCAGACATCTGGGTTGCCGGTCCTTTTAGTTCAAGCTTAAAACAAACATTTACGATGTGTGAGTCTTGTGAGCTCCGTCCCTTAAATAAGCTATTTTGCGACAATATATAGTCTCATTTTAAACCCTTTCGTTTCCGAATATATATACACACACATTTTCTTCCTCCGACAATTCCCGTCCCCACACACACACACGTCTATTTGGGTATGTATTACCATCATAGCAAAGCAGATATTATAATGGACACTCTTTTGTGTAAATAGTGTTGGACACATATTGTGTAGTGTAAACCATCGTCGGATACAGCCGACTACCATCAGACAATCCAGAATAAAACACAATGCGTTCAAATTACTGTTTACACATCAAACAACTATGGAAACTAAAAGGCACATTTATTTGTGGTTGACTTGATGTGGATGTCTTTTAAATCCAAAGACTTACAGTTAAGACCTGTGGAAACCTTCAATGTACCACCGTATTATTACTAAGGTCATTATTGTGGTCATATAAGCAGAGTCTCGTAGTGCAAGTGACCCACCACTGTATTTATGGGTTATATCTGATCCCCTTGTACTGTATACTCCCTAACCGCCCGTGCTAACAGTGGATTTTTCCTCTGTATGTTCACAGCTCGAGTGTGTCAGGTGATTCGTAAGACAAGGCAGTTTGTTTTCTCATTGCTCGGTTCTGATTGGCTTGACACTGCCCAGGTGTTCCATGGTTCCGTACCTGGCAGGCAGTGGCACACGTAGCTGCTCTCGGAGGTCTGCCGGCAGGTGCCTCCGTTCAGGCAGGGCGACGGGGAGCAGGGGATGTAAGGGGTCTCGCAGTGGTCGCCCGTGAAGCCAGGGGTACAGGTACACCTGCGGACGAGACACCGAGTTCAGACGCCCGTTGGAATCGCACAGTTTAAAACCTCCCATCACAGAACACATTT
>NC_136940.1:24924608-25004608 GCF_949987615.1 Pollachius pollachius
ATGTGTGCGTCTGATCTTCAACAGCATTCTGAAGCAGCCTGGTGTCTTAAAAAGAATAAGTAACTTGTTTCTTGTTTGTCTAGTGTGCAAACTTTTATTTGCCACGAGACTCCACCGAAACTGAAACCCAAGCGCTCGGACAACAAACAACAGCGCAGTTCTGTCGTGATTTACTCCGCAGAGTAAAATGTGAGCGGACATTCCTGGCTTTTTACTACAAGTCTTTTGTCACTCATCATCATAAACTCTACTCTGTGTTCACACACATTGCTCCCCGCAGCGTTAAGTGAAGCTGGCACGGCTTCATTTTAATCCTTTGTACCGTCTTAATGTTGTGTAATATTATTGGATTGAAAACTCTGTTTTCAATCCAATAATATTAGTAATTGGAAGTTTTTTTTCATTGACAATGTGAAGAACCTGGATGCATGAACAGGGAGATTTAACTTTTCTCACAGTTTTCTTTCCATTGCGTTACAGATTTAATTCAGATCAATGACCCGCATCAATTTCAAAATGTTAATATTGCAACATTGGCCTAATTCCCCACTGTTGCGCTCAACATTTCCAAACCCATCTTGCACAACAAGCCAATGATTTGCTGCGGACGACAGTACTGCAAACATGCGTAATACCAAACCTAACGTTGTGCTCCTCCTCTTGAATGAGACGGACCGAGTGCTGAGCTGAAGGGTCTCGGAGCCGTCTTCACTCTTGGTAAACAAACAGGCGGGCGGCCGAGAGGTGACACCAGATCTTCAAAGCGCGCTGACCTGAGGCCCCTCACATTAGAGACACCGTGGGGGCCCGGCCCTTTGCCCGAGCTCACCGTCCCCTGGTCGTCTATCAGCACGTCGCTACTGATACCCCCTGCACTCCATGAGACCAACTCCGAGAACGCACACACACACACTCACTCAATCACATACACAGTCACGCTCCTACGCGCGCAAACACAACCTCCCTCGGAGTAAACACAAACATGGCCCGGTCGAGATATCACAACAACATGGCCGCCATGGGAGTGAGCCGTGTTGTTGTTCTGCCCCGCCTCTCCCTCTGCCCTGGGAATGACGAGCGACGTTTTGAGGAGAAATCTGAGAGTTGTTGGGTTGGTAACACTCAGAGAGAGCGAGACAGAGACAGAGACAGAGACAGAGATAGAGAGAGAGAGAGTCTGGTTTCGGAGGCTTGACTGCTGTACATTAAGAATGTGTTTTGAAAGCAAAAAGAAACTAGACGAAACTGACGCCTAAATAAAGGAAAGGGCAAAGTCAGAAATAGTTTCTAAGCATCTGAGCCTAGCACTGCTATGTCCCTCCCCCTACACACTCTCTGACAGACAGACAGACAGACACTGTCTGACACTTGGGCTGCTCGTCAAATTCCTCTGGAGTCTTCATGAGAAAAGTCTAAGGTGTGGACAGAAGAGATGCCAAGTAAACTCCATTAAATCCCAATCTGTATCATCAAGCCGGCGTCGACAGAACTAAAGGCCAGGGCGCTGGCGGCGGCGGGCTAAGCCGGTGGTGCTGCCGGTTTCAGTGTGAGACCAGGCTGAACCGCCGTGGGACACCGTAGGGACAACAGACACGACTCTGGCCCCACAGAGCCTCAGACATGTGGCCCCCGTAGCAATGGTCTCAGACGCCGACTGCAGCGCGTGTGAAGGGTCGCTGGCTGTGCTGCTTCGTGACTTCCAAACTTTTGGCCGCGGAGAGCACACACACACACACACACGCACGCACGCACTGGCACACATGTGTGTGCAGGCACGCTCACACAGCCATTATGTTGCACAGTCGTGTCTGCTTTCATGGAGGACTCGGAGCAGAGGGTGACTTCTGCCAAACTCCTCTATAGGATTCTTTGTTGCGCTCCACGTGGGACTTTTTCCCTCCCTTTCTCTGCTCTCTCTCTCTTGCTCTCTCTCTCTCCCCCTCTCCCCCTCCCTCTCCCTCTCTCTCTCCCATCCATCCCCCCTTCATGGGTGTCAAATTTCTACAGCTGGTTCATATTAGCACACTCAGCCCCCTTGACCCCCCCTCTCTCTTATTCTCCTTCTACCTCTCTGCCTGCCTCCCCCCCGCCCCCCTGCAACCACCCTTCCTCCTCGTCCTCCTCCTCCTCCTCTACCTCCCTCTGACCCTGCCTGTCGTGGTTGGCCATGGGTGTGAGTAGCGGTGCGGAGAGGACCGGATGGGGAGTTAGTTACTGGTCACTCACTCAAGTACCGTCCTCTCCCTCCTCCACTCCTCCTCCTCCTCCTCTCCTCCTCTCCCTCCTCCACTCCTCCTCCTCCTCTCCTCCTCTCCCTCCTCCACTCCTCCGTCCGTGTTTCGATCCCGCCATCCCCTGCCCTCCCCTTTGTAGCCTCACCTCCCTCTCTCCCACTGGCACCTCCAGTAGGCCTCTCCTCTTCTCCTTTGTCTGCTGCCTCACTCTTAACCCCCCCCCCCCCCCCAAACCCAAACTATCTACGAGGAGCGCTTAATAACTTCATCATGGTCCTCTCTCCCCGAGGCAGTGAGTGGGGGAGAGACGGAGAGAGGGAAAAACACTGGCTCACGTTTCAGACCCTAGATCTCTACATCTTAGGCGCTTCCCCCTGCTTGATTTGGAATAAATAATCGCACTGTACACTTCCATCCAATCAAAAAGGCAGCCGTGTTCCTGTGTAAGTAGCAGAACATAACACACATGAAGCCTGCAGGGTCCACGCCTTCAAATTTGAGCTTCTGAAGTTTGAAACCTCCCTTTAAAGTATGAGGTATACACATGAATGGGATTTATAGTATTACTCAGGTAAAATACAGATCACTTTGAAACAAGTGGAGTCGCTCCAAAGCCATCTTCTGCCCTCTATGATAATGAGGCTTCAAGAGTCCATTTCGTATGAAACCAGGCTGCATAAATATCACGACGGTGTTGGACAGGGTGAGACGTCAAATGAGTAGAGCGAGAGAACAGTTCCGAGTGTGTGCACATCATGGTATAGAGTTTCCAAGAGGAATGAGAGCAAAAGTATTTCCGTGCAAAGAAAGAAAACGAGAAGGAAAGTGATTCAAAAAGAAAGACGGGTGAGAGAGAAAGAGAGAGAAAGGGACAAACACACACACACACACACACACACACACACGAGAACTAAGGCGTGCGGTGGAGGGCGGATGCCAGCCCGTGTGGTTACATCTCAATGCTCTGTATTTAGGTCTGCATTTAAAATAAAAGGATGGGGGGGGGGGGGGGGGGGGTGGAAGGGAAAATCAAACGCTTTTTAGGCCTGTGGTCGTACGTGACAGAGCCGGTTCTGTCCCTGGATGCTTCCCTCGCCACGGCCTGCAAATGTTCTTCTCTAATTATCCTGTTCCTGTGGTTGCTGGTGCCCAATCCTCCACAATGGACTGGGAGGCCTCACGTCTCCCAGTCAGGGTCTGGGCTTCCACTGGGAGCACTTTCACTGCGCTGAAGGCAGTGTTCGGAGTTAAGGGCGCTCCGATCGACCGGCCAGCGATCTTTATCGGCCGACATTCTTTTAAACATCGATCGGACCGTGGTCTTTATAGAAGGGTGGATCAGATAGCGCCAAACTCGCGGGACAATTTCTTCTAAAAAAGGCTTTAGAAAAGGATTTAGAAAAGCCTTTAAAAAAAAAAAAAAAAGGCCTTTAAAAAGGCTTCACCGGTCGGTTGAATGTGTTGCTCATGTAGACTGCCAAAAAAGAAACGGTTATTGAGTCATGCTTGTTTGTCATCACCTAAATGCGATACCCAATAAACAGTATTGCAGGTCATAGCCCCCCCTGTGCCGGGCTAGGGACGGGGTGCCATCATTACCCCCTGGGTGCCTCTCGTTTCCCCCCCATTGGGCCGGTGACAGGTTGCCACTCGTCCTCGCCGCCCAGACCCGCGGTATTAGGCTCTGGTCGCTACATTCCTCACTCATCTGTAAAGCCGTCTCCATTTGAGAGCATCTTTATGTGCACGGAACACAGACACACACAAACAAATAAACAAGTGCGTGTGTGTGTGTGTGTTACGGCCAGTCTCACATCTATTAGCGACAAGCAGCAGGGCAGCTTGTCAAGGCAGCCTGATGGGTAGGCAACAATGAGCATGTCTCACCTCCCAACCACACACACACACACACACACACACACACACACACACAGGCAACTGACTCAATGCCTTTGCCAACCCCACTTCAGCACTCTGCGTGCCAGTATGGCAAGAAGCCCAAGGTGCCCTCACCACACTTCCCAGTGTTTCTTATCACTGCGGTCCCTGGTGTGAACCACATCTAGCTGGCTGCCAGGGTGCTTGATAAGTCTCTCGGAGGGCAGCAGACTGCGGGGGGGGGAATTCACAGCATTGGATTCCGATCGCTGCTCTCCCCTTTGTTTACTCTGGATCAGGTCATGTGCGCCGTCGTTATTATCTTTGCGATTGTGTGTGAATGTGCATGTGTGTGAGAATGTGGGAGTTTTCGTGAGTGTGTGTGTGCGCGTGTGTGTGCGTGTGTGCGTGTGCGTGTGTGTGTGTGCGTTTGACTATTGTCTCCGACGTAGTATCGCAGTGGTGCGGAGCTGGCAGAGTGAAGAGCAGCGTGGAGGAGAAGGAACGCTTTGGCCTTCCCACACCATGGACAAAGACAAAGGCCGATGACGGCCAATCTGTGGGCAGAGCTACAAGCACACGGTGCCGACAGGGGCGGGCTGACAGGAAGTCAACCGCCTTAACTCAACATGGCACGCACGCATGGCGAGCATCCACCATCCATGACTAAAGACGGTGATGGTGCATGTCCCAATGCAGGAAACCCTACCATGGGACAAGGCACTGATAATGACGGCCGTTAATAAACGAATAACGAGCCAACGATGAACAACCATTAGATCCAAACCATTAGATCCATGAAAGAAGGACCTGAGAGACGCTTGTATACTAAGCATAGCCCGTTTGAGCTCTGTGACATAGAGGAGCATAACAGGTTTATAACCTCATAACCCGAGGTACTTAGTGCTGCAAACGGACGTGCCAAGCGGATTATATTTACACGATGGTGAAACTGGTGTTCTTTCATTGTACACACGGGCAGACAAGAGAAAGGAGGAGGGGTGGACTGACACTAACTCTAAATAACATGAGGACCTGTTCACCTTGACACAGGTGCATTGCTTACATACGGTGTTTGTGTGCCATGGACCCCCTGAACAAGGCAGCGGGCCGATTGGGGGCTTCTTGCGTGAACCTTGAGTCATTATTGAGTGGTTAACTTCGGTTTCCTCTTCTTTTTCTAGTCCAAACTCTTCCTGACACACTGGCAGACAGACGGACAGGCTGGGAGACCGACAGAATGGCAGGCAGACAGATGTAAACACTGGAAGACAGACAGACTGGCAGACAGACACACTGGCAGAGAGACAGACTAGCAGAGAGACACACCCTCAGAGAGACACACTGGCAAACACACACACTGCCAGGCAGACACACTGCCAGGCAGACAGACAGACACAGACAGACACAGACAGACAGACAGACCCCAAGAGGCTCCGGGCTCAGGACCGGGCGTGGCACCTCACCGGCAGAGAGGAATCAGAGGTGACGAAAGTGGAAGCCACTCTTCAGAGGAAAGTCGGTCGGACCACAGAGGGTCAGAGGTTAAACAGGGACGGCAGAGATAATGGGCAGAGCGGCTTGATCTGGGGGAGGGGGGATTAGGGGGCCAGGTGAGCCCAGGTTTCCATAAGCATCACACCCCCTCACAGCAGAGGGGGGTGGGGGTGGAGAAGCAGGAAAGGAACATAGTGATGGACAGCTTAATGACAGCTTGATGAAGGAGTGGTAGTGACAGGGTAATTTCTCTCCATTCCCCCCCCCCCCTCTCTCTTGCCATAAGCAAGGAGCTGTTCTGTGAGATTGGCCTGCTCGGGTTACCTCGAAAGAGACATGGTTCTTTATTTTTTTTTCATCCTCCTTCCTCTGGTGGCCAGGGGGCAAATTCTACCTGTCAGATCAAACAGAGGTACCCCCCCAGCCCGGCGCTGTCTTTAGGGTGCACCCCACCACTTCCCCCTCAGCCCGAGTGTGGGGCTGTCTTTAAAAACGGAGAGGGGGGAAGACAAGGGGGCTTCAGTGTCTGGGAGGGAGAGGGACAGCGAGGCCGAGAGAGAGAGAGAGACAGAACAGGGGACGGGTGCATCGGCGTGCACCCTGGCCGGGGGGGAGACACACGGGCTCTAGGGCGACGGCGCTCGTTCTGAGACGACGTGCCTTCCCCTGGCTGGGTGCTAAATCACGTCGGGGAGAAGACGCCATCGCAGCGCAACACGTATCCAATGGCCGAACACAAAAGGACCCGGTGAGACAGTGACTGACACACACACACACACACACACACACACACACACACACACACACACAGACAGTGTCACACACACACAGTCATATGCACAGACACCCACACACACACACACACACAGTAGTATGCACAGACACACACACAGTCATATGCACAGACACACACAACAACACACACACACACACACACAGACAGACAATCGTATGCACAGCTCTCTCACACTCACACACACACACACACACACACACACACACACACACACACTCGTATGCAGAGCTCTCTCCCACACACCTCTGCTGCTGGCTTTCCGTCTCACCGGTTCGGCAGCTTCTCGGCTCTGTGGCCGTGGGGCACTCGGCCGACCTCTCCCAGAAACGCTCTGGCTTTCTCAGTCATACCTGGCCTAGCTCCGCCACGGTGGAGGCGGAGAACAAAACACAGGAAAACAGCTGCAGCTCGCAGTGTGGGAAGAAGGCCCGGAGTGGAAGCGAAGCGTAATTCCCCGTCTTGTTTCCTTATTCCAGTCTCCTTAACCTGCTCTCACCGTCTCACCTGTAACGGGCCGATGGTGTTCCCACGGTGACGCAACGCAAGGTCCACGCGGACGCTTCGACGCAGTCGTGAACCTCTTTTGGTTCTGCGCTGAGTTTTAGCGAGCGGACCAATCACAGCCCTTGCTGCTGCGTCCCCCTCGACGCAAAGTTACAACATTGGGAGGCGCACGTCAGGCCCTAGCGGGGGACGCAAGGAAGGACGTAACGTGTTCGTAAACCCCCTTGCGTTGCGTCGACGTGGAACCATAATCAGCCCTTTAGCCCCACTGTTACCAGTGTTTAGAGGAGACCAATTAATGGGGGATTAGTGCTGTCAGTGTGAGGATCACAGCTTGGCCCTCTGGGGCCTCATAAAGCACCTCATCATCCGATCTGATTCCATGCCGTGTACTTCCTGCCCTATAGCACTCAGAAATCACTCAACTCCAGAGACGAGGCACCGACACACATCCACCGTTCTGTCGGCGCCGGGATACCCACCGACCCGACACCTTGGTCGGTAAACCGGTTCAATACCCAGTCCAATCTACCGGCCGGGTGGGGTCAGCTCTCTGAAACTAACATTTTGAACCCTAGCTAGTGTCCTGCTGACCTCTGGGCAGCACACTGGGGCCAAGTGTGGCTTCAGCCAAAGTTTGGCTGTTTACTTAGAACCAGCCACCGTAAATATGCTGGGAAGGCTAATAAACACATAATACGATTTTAAGACAATGAACCTATTCACCAGGGCCAACCCCCCCAAAGAGGAGCAGAGCAGCCCAATAAGTGTGTGTGTGATGCTATAGTTAATCAGCCTAACAGCAATCCTGCGCTCTATCAGCTGACTGTTCTGGACAGAGTCAGTCTCTCTCTCTCTCTCTCTCTCTCTCTCTCTCTCTCTCTCCCTCTCTCCCTCTCTCCCTCTCTCCCTCTCTCCCTCTCTTCCTCCCCCCCCCCCCAGATAAGTGCTCTCTCTACGACGGCTGTTATCATCAATGTCATCATCAAGTACCAAGACAAACATTTACTTGTAGAAGTCGGCGAATGCCATGCCAAGGCCTGGAAACAAAAAGGGAATGATGTTATTAAAATCAGAACGCCTTCATTTGTGCCTTTATTTCAATTGCTTGAATTGCTTTGAGAGTTCAACAACTCGGAAAGCCAACCCATCTAATCCAAACCTCACCTCCTCCTTCCTTCCTCCTTCCCGAACCCAGAGACTATTAATCACCCTGCTGATGACTGGCTGACTTTGCTTTGGGAATATAAAGACATTGTAATTGTGTCTGCATTGTAAACCTGTCTCAGCAGCCCTAGGTCTCAATCCTAGCCAATAAAAACGGTATTCCATCTGCATCCAGTCTGTCATAGCCTCTTCCCGCTGGCTGCATTAGGAACACAAGCCGTCGTGTGAAACTACACATTATACTACTCGGTGTACAAATCACAAGCTCTGCACCAAAGGGAACATTCCTCCGGTGCACATATGTATTTTCTTTGTAACAAAAGGACGCCACACCACAGCCAAACACCCTTCATTGCGCAAACGCATGGTTACACAAACACATACACAAACCTCCAAAACATAGACACATGCAAATAATCACAGGCACCCCGGAATGCTCACTCACACTCACACACACACACACACACACACACACACACACACACACACACACACACAGTAACCCTCGCCGTGACCTACAACCAAAGAGAAGGAATGTCCAACGGCTGATTAAGTGCAGTTTCATTCCCTCCTGCTGAATGCAGAAGTGGCAGAATATTGGAATTCCACAGCTCTGGGAACAGGCACGCCGTGTGATTCACATAGTATTAAATGAAATGCGATAGGTTCACCAACAGGCTACGGTGTGTTTTCATTGGGGGCTCCTGGCCCGGGAGTGGCATCGCATTTAAAAACAGATAGCTCTCTCCCTAATTACAAACTCCAGTGAGCCGTCGGGGGGGGATGGAAGTCATAGATCACGGAGCCAGCGATGGTCGTGGGCGGTTCAGGAAAAAGGGAATTAGCGCCGCCACCGCTAAGGCGTACGCGACGTCAGCAGAGACTTCAGGACCCACTTTGATCTCAGAGCGCCTGCCATGTGGTAGACAGATCTAGGAGGCGTTCCTACACGGTGTGTTTGTTATAGAAAACTCACCGTGTTTCCCAGATGACGTTGCATCGTTAACGTTTTCTTTCTGATGTGAAAACAGGCCTACGACAATATAGCCGAAAGAAAGATTACGACGCAGACAGAATTTGGACGTGTACTACATTTCCCGGAGTGGTCGTTTTAGAGAGAAAGAAAAAAAAGCCCATCTTGGAGGTGAAAGTGTGAGTGTTGGTTGTGTTCCCAGAACTAATGTAGTCCGGCAAACAGAGGACTCTTTTATTCCCCTCTCCACGTCTGAGCGAAAACGTGGACAGAGATGGGATTGATTTAGAACTCCCTCGGTCCACTGGCTGCTCTTGATATAGCACCACTGCTGCAACAGTCCCTTTCTCCTGATGGGCCGCAGAGCTCCCCCAGAGCTCCACTCTGACTGTGTGGAGCTCTGGGGGGCTGGTATCGTCTGCGTGGGCCCTGTGTCGGTGTGAGGGCCTGTCAGGCCGCTCTTACCTGCAGTGTCCGGTGCCGTCAGGGAAGGTCAGGCATGTGGCGTTGTTAACGCAGGGCTTCACATTGTCCAAGCACTGAAGAGCTGTGGAGACATACACACACACACACACACACACACACACACACACACACACACACACACACACACACACACACAAAGTCAAAACGAGTGGAAATCCGTTCAAGAATAAACAGCAGACGAGCCTACAGCCATTAAAGAGTTCATAATACTGCTTTGCTCTTTGTCAGAATGCATACACCGCAATTTCAACTACAACATTTTAACATTGGCTTTCCTTCCAAAGCGGGAATCACATCCTGCAATCCTTCCTCCTCCCCCCGTTCTTCCGCTGCGTCTCCACAGAGACGTGGGTTTTCATCGGCATTTAACCAGTCATCTAAACAGTCGTGCCGCACCAGGCCCGAAACAGCCGGCGACCGCATGGCTACGTGACACCCGGGCGGCAGACCTGACCGCAGGCCCACGTCACCACGCCGACGCCAAGCCTCGACTCTCTCCCACGACAGAGACACCCGGACCCGCGAGACAACTCCCCCATGGTGGGTCCTGGACTGATCCACCAGAGACCCAGAGACGGAGAGGTCTTCAGGCACGCTAGCGTCTGGAGACCCAGAGACGGAGAGGTCTTGAGGCACGCTAGCGTCTGGAGACCCAGAGACGGAGAGGTCTTCAGGCACGCTAGCGTCTGGAGACCCAGAGACGGAGAGGTCTTCAGGCACGCTAGCGTCTGGAGACCCAGAGACGGAGAGGTCTTCAGGCACGCTAGCGTCTGGAGACCCAGATATGGAGAAGTGATCAGGCACTCTAGGGTCTGGGGACACAGAGACGGAATAAGCCTCACACTAGGCTGTGTGATGGACTAACGTTGTTGTTTAAGGATATGTTTATAACTGGTTACGGATCAATTCAACAACTCAGATTGACGTTGTCCCTTTGGTGTAATGATAAACAGGGTCGATCTTTAACCAGCCTTAAGTGCACACAGTGCTCTTTCTGCTTTTACAGTAGTCAGCTGATTTCCTAACAGTGCCACTCCCTTGCGCAGATCAGGGAAATCATGACAACAGGAAGTCAGAGCTCACGCTACTTCCTATGCCCTGACGAGTGCAATGTGTCATTTGAAATAGTCTGAAATATTTCATGGTCTTGACATTTGTATGACCTTATGGATAACAGGACATTTACATTGTTTTATTTTCAAAACCTACATTTTTAAAAGGGGCAAATATAAATTTTGTTTTTGGGATGGATGTTACACCCAGACATCAGAATGAACCACAGAGAGGTATGGTTCGAAATACTTAAAAATTATTTCAATAAGAATATAAACGATTCAAAAATATGTTTTTTAAGTGCTTGAAAACCGTGTTGGACTTGACCATGGACTTGAGGCTTGGCCACAGGCAGACTGGCACAGGCCATTAGACATGGAGATATATAGCTACAAACCAGCATGAAATTCATAATCCCAGCCTGCCAGTGCTCAGACCCCAGCACAGCAGTAGCAGTGTTTAACCATTACAGAGCTATTTTAGGACCACACCGCTATCAGCTTATAGCGCTGCCAGCACACTTGATCATAGATACTCCAGCACAGAAGTATGCACATACATTTGATTTTGTTTATTAATATTTTATATCTGCGCTAAGTATTTCAATTCCATTAAACCTACACTTACCACAGGTATTGTGACCATCAGAATCCATATCACGGAATTCTGATTTGCTTAGTATTATCAATACATATTGTGTTTATGTTGCCATCTTGTTATCACAAAGATCAAAACGGTATGTGTACAGTCCAACCTTCCACACTAAGTCACATACAGATGTTAGGCCTTTTATGAAAAAAAAATACAATTTCAGGCTCACAAGAATCTCCTTTTACACATAGCTTGGCCGTTTGAGCATAATGTGCGGCTACTGTTACAAGATCAGGGTCTTCTCACACACAATGAGGGACGGCAGGAGTCAGTAAAAAGAGAAACAGTCACAATGAGTAATTCCGAAGGAGGAGGAGAATAGGCAACAGAAGAAAAAGGCGGAGCGAGGGAGAGATTTTCTCCTCGGACTGGTTGGGCGAGTTCTCCCGACCCAAAGCCATGAAGCCAGACGCAATGATCTCACAGGCTTTAGGACAGCCTGCTACTTATTACTCCATTTCCCACACACACAGAGGTAGGTGTGTGTGTGTGTGTGTGTGTGTGTGTGTGTGTGTGTGTGTGTGTGTGTGTGTGTGTGTGTGTGTGTGTGTGTGTGTGTGTGTGTGTGTGTGTGTGTGTGTGTGTGTGTGTGTGTGTGTGTGAGATTAATCTATCGCCTACATTCCATTAGTTTTAACTATTGGCCGTTCTCACACTTTCCTGTCAATGAGACATGGTCCGAAAACATTCCCTGGGATCAAAGCGCTGATAAGCAGCGATCGACACAGTGAACAGCCAACCAGGTCTGCCTGCTGTAGCGGGAACAGGTAGTAAATTAGTAGTAGTATGACATCACCAACGCTGAAGGATACACACCTATAAAAGCGGACGCACCTATTTACTCTGTGAACTGTGAACCGTTGGGAAGGAGGTGAACGCGGAGAGTAAAGAAACGGAGTGGATAGGACCGGAGGGGGAAGGTAAACCGTGGTGGCTGGATCCTGAGGGGATTGGGCCAGTCCCCTTGAAGCTCTGAGCAGAACAGAGGTACACCCCCCCAAAGCCTACACTGCAAGGAACACACACTTGTGGGGCGGGCACATGCAGTAAGAGAATAGCAGAAGTATGTAAATGTTAAGTCACATGTGTTAATAACATGCATTAAAGTAGTAAAACTCAAAGTTGAGGGAATTTTGGTATGCAGTGATCAGCATAATGCATGCATAGAATGTTCCCCTTTGTTACTTTACTGAGTTGGTTGAAGACTTGTTTCCCCAAAGGGAAGGTGGCATGTTCAGTGAATGTGCACACAAAACTACACACTGCATTTGTGCAGGGAACTGTTGTTGTTTTATGGTTTTATTATCACCAAGTCCTATGATTAAACTGAATACTACCAAGTTGCGTTAAATATGTAGCAATGTTAAGACCTTATTTTTTTCTTAACAGAAGAAAAAACAGGGATTCAACAACATCTAAAACCCGGTCTGTATTCACCATATAGAGCTCATATATTTAGAGCCATATAGCACATAGAGCTACCACAGCACCGTTGATGATTCCACGGTAACTTACGACACCACAATCATCATATTTCATCATGACCCCTCTCTGAAAAAACGTTGACCACTGAAAAGGCGGCAGAGTTCATTAACTCTGTATCAGAGAGTGCTGGAGGAATCTCAGCCCCTCCACCGTCTAGCCAGCAGCGATTGCCACAGAGGATCTGGTTGTCTGCCTGCTGCCTGCTGCCAGCCAGTTCCTCCCTCCACACTCGCCACTGCTTTGTCACTGAAACCACAGCGGGCCTCTTGAGGGGGGGGGGGCTGTGTCACGACGGGAAACAACAAGAAGAAGAAAGGAGAATGAGAGAGCGAGCGAGAGCGAGCAAGAGCGAGAGAGAGCGAGCGCAAGAGATAGCAAGAGATAGCGTGCGAGAGAGGCAAGCGAAAAGGAAGAAGCAACATAAGAGGAAGCGAGAACAGAGAGAGTAGGGTAGAAGGGTCGGGGGACAGGCTTAGAGTTAATAGCCGAGGACTGAGATGGGGGAAGTAATTACTGAACTACGGACAAAGACTGCACACGAATGGGCGTCCCCAGGCCCTGGCACACGTCCGCACCGGGCCAGAAGGAAGTTGTTCACTCATACTTAGGAAGTAACCCCATTTCCTGGAATTGCTGCGCAAAACCCCTATCTAGAAAGAACACCATGGCAACGTGCAATAAAAGACCCTGGGCGCCGCAAGGCAGCAGAGAAGCTAAGCTCAAACTAAACAGCAATACCACAAGGGGGGCTCTAGCGGCCCACAGAGACGGGGCCCGTGGGCCTCACTCTCTCACGTCGGGGAGGGGGGGGGGGAAGGGCGAGGGAGGGTAACTCGCTGGATTTTGCAAAAGGGCAACAGCAGAGCAAAGTCGTGCGCGGTGGCCGCCGAGGCTGAGCTGTTCTGAGGCGCACCCGCCCGCGGGCTGTCCTCGTTACACAGAGGGGCTGGCCCGGCCTCTTCCAAAGCTGTGTACACAGAGGAGGGCTGTGTTGTGTCAGTACCGTGGGGTTAACTCTGCACCGCAGGCTTCCCGCACACGTGTGTGGGTGCGCGCACGTGTGTGCGTGCAAAAGACAGTAAGAAACAGTGCAGTAGAGAGAGGAGGGAAGAGAACGGGGAGGAGAGAAGAGGGGTAGAAAAACAGACAGGCAAGCATGACGCAGGCAGAGAGACAATGAGACAGACAGACAGAGACGGACAGACAAACAGCAGTGAGAGAGACAGACGAAACAGCGAGCATTCAGGCAGAGACCTTAGAAGAAAAGCCCACTGGAGATAAGGGACTTTCCCTTATGCAAGACTAAAATTGACTAGAACATTTCGGAGTCTGACATTTATTTTCTTGTGAAACCAGATCTCTTTATTAGAAAGGGTTACACAACAGTCTCATTTACGTACCACATCCTTAATTTAAGCTTGGTTGTTTGTGACGGTATGGTACATCTATCGGAAAATTTCCATGTTTCTTATTAAATTAGCCGTGCAGTTACAATTAATCTAAATGACCATGTTAATGTTAAGGTTAATGACAAGTGGCAAAGCAATGCTTAGCTGCCCTGCACTTGCCTACAGAATGTGTGCTACTTGGTCTGCTGGCCTGCTGTCTCCAGGATTACTGGGCTGCACTGGGCGAGGAATGTGGGGCTGCAGTAATTCCCTGTTAATTTGCTAACCTGTTCAACAGTGCACACACACACACACACACACACACACACACACACACACACACACACACACACACACACACACACACACACACACACACACACACACACACACACACACACACACACACACACACACACGCACACACAGGCTCCCAGTGCGCGCCCAGCCACTAGCATTCATCCAATATTCCAGGATTAGAGGAACTGCGCGGACACACGTCGAGCAATCGAGGGTCAGTGGTTTTAAAGAAGCGTGTGCAAAGCAAAGATAATGCGTTGGGCATGACCTCGCTATCTTCAACACATTTGTTCATCAATAGCACATCAGCTCCACGCAGACACAACAACGATTATTTATGTTTCTGCGTAGGCCTATTCTTCTTCTTCTTTGTGTTTTCTTCCTTGCACGGAAAAAAAACGAAGAATCGGATCAATTGATACACGGCGGACACAAAGACCTACACATGATCCCAGAGGGGTCGGTCAAACATCTGGAGTTCCTGCCCGGAGCCGGTCAGCCCTACGCGGCCTCAGACCGGCGGTGTTTACTCGCCAACACTCAGACCCACCCGGGACACACACAGCTGTACACATGTGGCATCCTCGTGTTTTAACTGCACCGCTAATCAACAGGATGGAAAAAGAGTGAGGCGGAGGGAGGACACCAGTGTCATGGCCGCTAGCGCCACCTCCAGAGCCTCTTCTGGACGGGAATCAGGAACCAACTGGGTGGGAGGGGGAGGCACGGAGGATGCTTCGAGACACATGTGAGACCCCCCACCCTAGGGCAGTGGGCGGGGCTGGCGCTGCGTTAGTTAACAGCCTTGTTGGTCTCTCAATGCCCCGTGCTGTGCTCTGGGGAGAGCGGGGCGGCGCAGATCTGATAACTTCACACCAGGCCCGGCCTGCAGGCCGCCGGAGGGGCAGGGGCGGCACAATCGCCGCTCATTGTGTCCACATACTGGAAAGAATACACTCACGCAAACAGATGCGCAGACACACACACACACACACACACACACTCAAACACACGCATCCGCACATTGCCCTGAACAAATATCTGCATCCATCGGTGCCCACGCCTCAGAGGAATCGAGCGGGGCGGGGGGGCGGCCAGCCAGGCCAACGTGTTTTTTGGAGAAACGGTTATGGTCATTTATGGATCTGCATCCATTTGGCCCGTTGTTATTGGCATCATTATGGAAGACATTTACGACTACATAGCTGAACAGCGTTTTTTTGGGGTAGCATTTACTTTTCAAGTAAGACAAAGCAATAAAAAAAAACAACAATGGATAGAGCCCGTGTGTGTGCAGGGCTACGTGAGAGTGAGCAGGGGAAAGAGAGAGTGAGGAGAGGGAGACAGAGAGAGTGAGGAGAGGGAGACAGAGGGCCTGGAGAGAAAAGGACAGCAGGAATGTGAAACACCAACAGCAACATTCCACCAGCTCCTCCTTGCACTGCCTGCAGCACTATCACATTGTCTTTTCCTCTTTTGTCTTGGCCCTCTGTTATATAGTGTAGTTTCACATGTTTCGAGGGATTGCTGAATGTATCCATTCGAGAAAAACACATGTTGGTTAAAAAACAATAAAAAAAAAAAGACTATCTTGCAATCCTCATGGATAAAATACTCGAATCCCCTTTGCTATTATTATTGACCATCAGGGAACGCTGAAAACCTCAACAACCCATCAGGAGTAATTATACGTTTAAGTCGGTGTAAACAACACATAGCATAACAATTAGCAGACTAATGAGGAGGATTAAATTGCATACAATTGTGCGGAAAAAAGACACTCGCTAAGTGTTGTACCACAATGGCATTCACACTTCGTATATAAGTATTATTTTAAGGTCTTAAGTAATTGGCCAAAAACAAAAAAGTAAAAAAATCTCAAGATATACAATGGCCGAAAGGGACGCGTGTAATACTATTATAAACCTTCAGAATAACTAAAGCAGCTCCGCTCCACAGAGCTGGAGGTAAGAATCCATTTTGGGTGATTTCTCTTGAAATGGACGAGCGAGTGCGACGCAACATCTGGGCAGCGGTGCGAACCCTCGCTCCTTACTCATCCCATGAGCACATCGGAAGGCTGCGATGTCCAGAACCACCGTGTTTGGTATCATCGGAAATACCCCTTTACTTAGGAGAACATCTCGAATGGAGAGGTCAAACGACATTACTAATAAATCCATAGGACCTAACTGCAGTATATTTATCTCCCAACAAACTCAAAACAATCTTAGACAATACAAAGTGGAGTAGGTTCGCAATCAAGTTCGCAATCGAGCCTACTTCAAATAGTCCTCCATGGTGTTTGATCGCGATCGAACCCACTTAATTAACAAGCTGCAATTAGAAGCGTGCGCACGGATGCTATAGGAGGTGCTAGGAGCAGTGAAGCGGGCTCAACGGTGATCCGAAACACCGCAACAAATTAGCATTACTCCCCAAAACTCACCCAAAGTCAAGCGAAGGCAGCAAACGACGAGAACTACCGCTGAGCCCGAAGAGAAACCGGGGATTTGGCCCATTTTCGGAGTAGAATCCACATAGGGTCGCCGAGGCTGGGTGTCTCCAGGGGTACGATGGTCCTCCAAAACCCTTCTCACAACTCTCTCACACACAAGAGAAACTTTAAAAAGTGATCAACGTTCAGTTGTTTGCTGCTCTATCGTTTCCTTGATGGGGGAATCATGCGCCGTTACTTTGAAATCGTTTAAATCTTACAACTTTGTGGCGTAAAACGGCGGCGGCGCAGAGTTTCTTCGACTTTCCAACTCAGCAGTTCACTAACTTCACTTAGTGCTGTGGAGTCACGCCTCGGTGAGAGACGTAACCTTCCGCATGCAAGTCAGAGTGGGACTACTTCTGGGCGCTATCCACGCAGAGGCTGGCTGAACGAACACGACGGAGGAATGAAACGTTTGAACGTTTAAAACGCAACTAAATATTTTCAACGTGTTTGTGAATTTGTGTTCGAGAACATCTGATCTTCTTTATTTTTGGAAGCTTCGCTTGCTTTCCTTCTGTCGCCGCGGCGGAGGAATTTTCACTCATTTTCTACTTCTCAAAAGCTCCTATGACTCAAAATTAACCCGTTCACTAGATTTCTGTTTTTTCCGTCATGCTCGAACACCTACTCTTCACTACTTTTAAACAATTAGTCATGGGTTTCAGCACGTGCCTCTTTCATGTATTCCTTTTTGTGATCCATTTCTCATCCTTAGATGTAAACATGTACATAAAATAGGATTCAGGTAAGACCTGAACCCGGAGAGAGTAGGGGTTTATAGTTATCCTATGATGCTCAAAAAGGACGATCTCTATGTGTTATGTCTTAATTGTAGCAAACATTTGCCTAAAAAATATGAAATTAACCGAAACAATGTCAATGCTAGAGTCACGGCGTGTGTTGACGGTGGACGCGCGTTCTCCGTTAACTCTCATTGAGAAGACGCGTAGAACAATGCACGCGGTGAGCCTCATTACCCCTGTCCCCCGAGCTCGGAGCACACACACACACACACACACACACACACACACACACACACACACACACACACACACACACACACACACACACACACACACACACACACACACACGTCGCTAGACCCCCACATGTGATGACCCACACTGACTTGTGAATCCTTATCTGATTGAAAGATCCAGGTGTTAATCGCCTGCTCGTCACAACAACAAGAGGCAGCCTTATCCCGGTGATGTTTGTCTTCACACTCTGTTAGAGCAACACTGGCCAGTCCCCTGCCCTGCCGCCCGACCCTCTGTCTCCATTCAGACCTAATGAAAGGCCCATTTCCAGGGGGAGCAAATTGATCTTCTCAGGGGGTCCGGACTCACAATGCGTGTGTTGCTGTGACCGGTGTCAACCTCTCGCTATTCACGAGGAGGGTGAGGCGTCAGTGGTTCGCACCACCATCCATAAACCCGCTGACGAAATGCGCTTTTGGTTGATCAGAAACGCATACCAATTCTTGTTTTATTTATTTATAATAATAATAATAATAATAATTTAGCTTTTATATTTTGTAATTGTCATGTTTCGATTTTTTTGTATGGAATATTAACTAAACTTCATATTGACTATTGCGTAATTAAATTAAATCTATCTATCTTAATTCATATCTCAATGATTGACAAATACTGCCAAGACTTGCACTGATTTGTTGATTACGTGAGCTTGTGTTGATCGGAAACCGATAACCTCCGAAACTCTGCGGCGCTCTTTTCTTAGTGATGTCACCCCAGATGTGGACCTCTGGAGTGAAGAGACGGATCATGCTAGAGAGGGTGGGGTCCAGTTGCACGAGCAGCACACGCTGATTAGTTTGTCTTTGCGAACCTCCGATACAATAGTTCATAAAAACCTCACAACCAAAGAGCAGATTTTCTTTTAAAATGAAGGGGAAATTCCACCTATTTACTTGAAACTAAATGATAGAATAAGTGATGCGTGAAGCAGGGAGAATACACCAGAGAACATGACCTCAGATGAGGAACTCTGCACTCCCTCTAGTAGTGCTCGCCACGTTTTGTTAGTCCTAGTATTTCATAAGTCACAACCCCAAAAAATTAATATTTGTTTCAATATTGTAGTTATCAACAATGCACTCTTGTACTGTTAAAAACACATGTCTGTTCGCTCATTTACTGAGCACACAAAGAACTGCAACAGTTGTGGCTAAACTAAATTAAATAGTAAGCTATTGAAACATAAATGATCATAGAAACCTTAGTAGATCCATGGGCTTCTTGCTAAAGATTAAAGGGGTCTTATTATGCCTTTTTGGTTTTTCCATTTCCTTTAGTGTGTTATATAGCTTTGTCTTAATCCCTTTTATAATGGTGACTAAGCTACGAAGCTAAAGGTCCGGGCCAAAGGGAGTTCCCCTCTCCCACAAAACCGACCTCGCCTAAACTGCATGAGTTAATTCTGGGCCTGGCTGAAAACACCAACTAGCCTATCAGCAAAAGCCACCTAACGTTATATATATATATATATATATATATATATATATATATATATATATAGTATAAAGTAAATGTTTTGATCAGTTTTAAGTCTTGGCTAACTTGATACCCAACGTTATAGTATTCAAACGGTTTGGTTAATCCACTGTAGGCCAACCTTTAGCATATGTAGATGTGTAGATATGAAGTTCAAGTGTGGAGTTGGATTCATGATTATACAAGTTGTAATGTTACGGCCGCACTGGCTGTTGCGTTATTTGCCATGCTCTGAGACACTTTCCTCCTTTATTTTGTGCCTGTTAGCTCTGTTACGCAGCTGTGCTTCTGTTCTCTATATATCCAACAGTGTGGTTGTTCCTGACATCCACAGCCGGAACTATATGTAAGGATTTCGGGCCTTAAAGAGACCTTGAAAATGGTTCTGCAGCAAAAAACAAAGTGTGAGAATCATAAGGAGTGTTTTTTTGCACCCAAGTTAAATGATCAACCACAACAATGGCATAATAATTTGGCATGCGCTGTGCGACTTGCCACTCTCAAAGCCCTCACAACGAACCAATGGAGAACCACTGTTCTAAATGGCTAAATTTAAATGTGATATGTTAATAAACAGATATATAAGTATGACACATGCTTTTTCGAAAGGAAAGGATTTCAACTCGCTGATGGCCGCCCCCCCCCGGCGTCTCCCGCTCTCTGTCTCTGCCTGCTCCTTCTGGCGCTGACAGGGGGGCCTTGCCGCCTCGTTCAGGGGCTCATAACACGCTAGTCCGCTGCATACACCCCCAACAACCTCCATAAGCCTCCGGGTAAACACAGACATTACCGCGCAGAGCCGTGCGCCAATACAATAGCTGCTCTTCAATGTGTGAGGATGAGGCGGCCACATCTTCCACAGCTTAAATCAACAGCTTCGCCTGTAAGCAACTCATCAGCAACCAGCCCTGACCGAACCACAGACCCCTTCCAGCCGGCGCTAGAAGGGGTCTCTGGTTCGGTCAGGGCTGGGGCTCTCCATGCTGATTAAAAGCCCATCACTCAGTCTGTCGGCCCGCCGATATGGTTCTCAGGGCACGGGGGGTCTGTGTGTGTGTGTGTGTGTGCGTTTGCGTGTGTCTTTGAATGCATGTTTGCCGTTCTGTGCGGGTCACATGCACGTACACTATCTGCACCGCCTAACCCTTCACCCTCCTCCTCCTCCTCCTCCTCCTCAGAGATGACTTTAAGTTCTACGCCGGCCACCAAAGGGATGTAACCTAAGGCGTATATATGATGCCCGGCTATTATTAGTGTAGGCCTGAAGTGATTCACTTTTCATTTCCCAGCCGTGACAGCTAGTTCAAAATAACATCTTCCCCCTCGAGGCGCATGGTGAACCCCTGACTTTGTGCCCTTCTTTGTGCGTGCCAATGGATGCTTTTAAACACGGCCCAAAAACCGGTTTGGTTTTGTATGCCCAGGGCCGTGCTTTTGAGTCAACAGGTTGACTTGTGTGAGCAAAATCACATAGCACTGCGTCCAAACTCATTGAGATAAGTGTCCATCCGATGGCCTATGGGATTTATATACTGTATTCATGGTGATGTTCAAAAGAGAGGAGAAGAGGTGGCCCTATGCTCCAAATGACAAAAATATATTCTACAATCTACAGTCCACCAGACCACATGGGGCATTCTGTTCACATGTTGCACATCTACTGTGGTTGTTCCCTATCTCGGTTTTCATAGATTTATTCAAGTAAGTACCCTCATCTCATCTTCTCTGGCAAGAAGATCGAGAGGAAAGGAAACTAGTCGGGGAGATGGCTATGGTGTTGGAGGGATTAGGTGGATATAGGCAGATGGTTGATTCGCTGATTCTCCTTTTCTGCTGACCAGCTTTCTTCAGCCTTTAGCGACAGAGCCACGCCCTGACGTTAACAGTGTACATGTTATGAATATTATACGACCACACTACAGGGCAGGTTTTAAGAGTAAACATCTACCAAATGATCTCCTCTACTGTTTACCACAATTGCAGAGGATATATTTTGAACATTGCAAGGTTATCAGCAACTAATTCTTAAGCAATTTAGATAGTGAGAAACACTATCTGCTATGGATAATGCAGTCAGAGTTATCTCCTTTCCTCTGTGTATCGCTCAACAATCGACCACAGGAAGAACTTTGATTAAAAAAAAAAGCGTTTGGGCGAACTGCATTAGTTAACTGCATGTTTACATTTTACTAGTCAATTAATCACAAACTTTTATGTGAGACCTTAATAGGAAACAACTTTCATTCCAGTAGGATTGCAGGATGGTGGGTTGAGGATGAGGTTATAAAGAAAAAAATATATACATCTATATTTTCTGAAACCAAGTGTGGTCATGCACTATCATCTTATCAACCATCATCAAAAAAGAATAAATGCACAGCTGAACTTATTTTGGTAACTCTTTTCTTACATTAGGTAATGCATGTGTGTGGGTGTGTGAATGGGTGTGCATATGTGTGTGTGTGCGTGTTTGTGCGCATCTTCCAGAGTGTGGCTTTCTAAATGCGTCTAAGTGTGTCTGTGTGTGTGCGTGCATCGGGTTCTGAGCGTGTGTGCGTCAAAGAGTGAGTCATGACGTTCCTCTGCGGCCCGGGGTGGAGGCTTTACACGCACAACGCGGCGCTTGTAAGGGTAAAGCGAACCAAATCCGTCTCCGGTGGATCCCTGAGGGGGGGGGGGGAAAGTGAGAACGGCACGGCGTTGGACCGCCGCCCGAGAGGAGGCCAGGGACTGGGAGAAGGTGTGAGTACCCGAGCGCACGGGGAGTTGATGTGTTTATCTGTGTGTGTGTGTGTGTGTGTTGGGGGGGGGGGGAGTGCGTGTGTGATTGTGTGTGTGTGTGTGTGTGTGATTGTGTGTGTGTGTTAGGGGGGAGTGCGTGTGTGATTGTGTCTGTTTGTCTGTGTGTGTGTGCGTGCGTGTGTGTGTGTGTGTGTGTATGTGTGCGTGTGATTATGTGTGTGCGTGTGTGATTCTGTGTGATTCTGTGTGTGTGTCTGTCTGAGTCTGTGTGTGTTTGTGTGTGTCTGTCTGTGTCTGTGTCTGTGTGTGTGTGCGTGTGTGCGTGTGTGTGTCTGTGTGGAGGAGTGCGTGTGAATGGCCATGTGCGTACATGCTGTAAAGTGACCTGGGGTCCTGGCAGGCCAGGTGGACAGGAATGTGCTGTTGTGTGTGTGTGTGTGTGTGTGTGGATGCGAGCCCCCCTCGAGTGCCCCCCCCCACAACGCCGGGCTATTTATACTGCGCTGTGGGAAAAGGACGCCCCCGTCGGAGAGACTCTGGCGGGGTTAAACGCGCACACGGCAGCACCTTCGCCGCCCCTGCCTGTTCATGAAGTCATCTGTAACACATCTGACGCATGAGGTTTCACATGAGCCAGGGCCAGCAGGCGGTGTGTGTGTGCGATCCAGGAGTCTACGGATGTGATCCTCATCAAGCATCCAACTGGGGGGGGCGGCATCTCAATATGCAGAGGTGTCCCGCGATGTGTACTTTGGTGTGTTTAGTGTGTGTCGTGTGTTGGAGTCGGAACACAGAACGACAACTATGCCACAGACTAGAGAGTTCCTCAACGGACAGTGGTCAGGTAAATACATGCACTGTGCATACACACCCAGGCGCGCACACACGCACGCACACACACACAAACACACACACACACACACTCACACACACAGGTGTGTGCTATCACAAATCTGCTTTTATCTCTTTCTGAAATGCACTAATCATTCGCAGCATCATCAATCTCAATTTCCCTCATCCTGATTGTCCTTATCGTTGAACAAAGAACACGTCAATGAAAAGCCTTATCTCTTTGAAAAATGGTAAACAACATTGTGCATGGAAGCGCCCCACGTAGCGAAGCTAGTACAATAAAGTAGACACGTTCCTATCTCTTATTGACTCAGCCATGGCTATTTTGTTAGACAGACAATTTATTGCTGTGCGTAGCGACCGGTGTGCCTGGGAATCCATAGTTAAAGGTTTCCCTGTGTCCCTCCTCCATCGCCGTGGCATCGATGGAGGAGGGAGGGAGCCGGTCCCTCTCACAACATCCCTAAGACAACACAATCCTCCGACGTGAGCCTGTTGACATGACCTGCATGGTTCCCGTCGGGAGCCCGTCCTCTGTGTCTCTGTGATGTCTCTCCTGTGTTGGACGTGTTCCCTTTACGTATTAACCCTTTACAGAGGAGGCCCCCGGCCCCCAGCCACTTTCAATCACTGCTGAGCACCTGAGGTCAAGGTTTCCCAGAGAAGTGAAAGTCAATGTGAGGGAGTTGTATGGACTGACGAGAAAGCATTCAGGGTCAGCCCTCCACCTCTGCAAGTCACAAGCCGTAGGACGGTAAAGGCATACTGTGTGTGCAGTTGCATGTTTAGTCATTTAAACGTGTGGGTGGTCTGTAGGAGCCGGGGGGGGGGGGGGGTAACTACAAACATCCAAGGCCCTCCGTGTTCTGAATGCGTGCAATGCTCCTACATGTGTGCATGCAGTCTATGCATTAGCACACCTCCGTTTGTATCCTGCCCCCCGGGGGCCCCGCTGTATACAGCCATCCGAGGAATGCTGAGGGAAAGTGGTATCACATGACCCGCGCATTATCCGGTGCGATATCCCCGCTGAAGGGCTTATTTGTTGATGTCGTTTTTTCATTAACAGCGACGTGTGAATGCCAAAAGTTCAAATATACAAAGTTTTGTTCACATGTTGCACTCTTTGGTGATGCTAGATATGTTGCGTATTAATTGTGTGTATTAATGTCTATATGCTTGAGACATTGGCTCCTGTCTGGTGGTGTATGGGAGCCTCACGTAGCTAAAAGTGTAAAGCGAGTTTCCCTGGCACGAATCCACTTACGGGTTAATTGCATCTCTAATTCACAAGCTGCCACGACGCAGACATGGCAGCTATTCACACCTCACCCCCCCCCCCACAGGAACCACACGGCGTGCCATCTGCAAGCATTTTCCACAGGGTTATTAATAAACCAGCGTTACACTCAAGAACACAATAGTGTACACATTTAAAAGAGATTGCTTGCACTTCTTCACAGCATCTTTCCCAGTGTGATGACGGTAAAGGATTGACATAGCTGTTTGTTTTTGTAAATGCCTTAAGGCCATTGTAATTGTAAGGAGATATATTTCTAGTCACAGAGCCTCGACTTTCTTGAAAGTCTATCTGGAGGACCCCCTTCCACCTTAGGCTGCTGGACAGCCAGCACCCAATGCAGACCTCAGGAGGCTGGGGAGCCGTGTGGGTGGCACCCCACCCTGGGCACTGGGCACCCCAAAAGAGGGTGTCTGCTTGTTAAAGTTTTTAACCCCTCCAAATCCTTAAATCCCTATGTGTGAGTGTGTGTGTGTGTGTGTGTGTGTGTGTGTGGTGTGTGTATGTGTTTGCGTGTGTGTGTGTGTGTGTATGTGTTTGTGTGTGTGTGTGTGTGTTTGTGTGTGTGTGTGTGTTTTTGTGTGTGTGGTGTGTATGTGTTTACGTGTGTGTGTGTGGGTGTGTGTATGTGTTTGTGTGTGTGTGTGTGTGTGTGTGTGTGTGTGTGTGTGTGTGTGTGTGTACGCATGTTTGTGTGTGTTGGTCAAACAGCGCCTCTGGTAAATACACGCTGCAGGGATAAAATGAATGTTTTATTACTTTTATGTTTTATAACAGAGTCAAAGATTTGCCCTTTTCCAAATATAACTATGCATCGTTATGACCGGCCAGCATCAGCATCTGGGAGGATAATTGCGTTGCTGAGGGACAGCGTGATAAAAGCAGGAACAGGTTGAGGCCTCCAGGCAGACGCCCTGCACTCTATCCACACTCTCCTCCCTGTGAGAAGCTTCCCGTTCCCAGGACCCTGTGTGTACGTAGGGGGCAATAACTCACTCCAGGTCCCTGACTTCCCCTTTTGGGCCTTCTGCCATTTATTACTCCTCTCTCCGCTGCCATACAGCTGCTGTGCCCGTCCCGTCCCTTACTCTGATTGGAGGGTGAGGATGTGTGAGAGGTGACGAGGGAGGAGAAGACATACAGAGTGCTGCCTTGAGGGCGAGGAGGAGGAGGAAGGGAGGTCGGACCTTTAAGGATGAAGATCATCAGGATTGCCTCGAAGAGCACTTTACACAAAGAAAGGAAAAATGCAAAACACTCGAGACATATGTAGAAAATAGACATTTAAAACATTTAAAACTATAAAAAATAAGAAACGCTTTAAGTAATAACAGCAGCGGAGAATCAGTTGAATGAAGTTTGTAGCCTGGATTAAAAAAAATGTTTAGCTTGAATTGAATCATTTTTTGCCTGAATTTGAAAAACAGTTACATCTTCTGGGTGTTTATCACGGCTGTAAGCAGCATAGGAATGCTGCTACCCAATATGTTTGGTCTTAACAGCTCGCAGACCCATGCCAAAGGATCGGAGGTAATTACAGGGCTAGAGCGAGCTAAACTTATTGTGGTAAACGTCCCACAACAACCAAGACCAAAATGGTTCGAAAACTGCTTACAAGTGATGCGTTTAGTATCATAAAGCCTATTATTTACTTTTTAAAAAGGTCATAAAAACGTATTGTGGTTAAAACCAGCCTGTAACTAAAGCTTGGATTCACCATGTTTCTATATTAAGTGGATTTTTTAGATTTGTTTCACATTTCTCTGGGATGGATACATACCGTTCGAGGCCAGACAATCTGGCCCTCACACAACACATCCATCCCATACTAAACTATCCCCCCCCCCCGACCATAATTAGCCATACAGCCAGCAGACTGTATTCTGCGTCAGGGTAGGGTAGTTGGTGCAACCTTCCCAAACTGTTACCGTCAACAATGTGCTCTTTCACTGGTGTGATCAGATCTGTAAGGGCACCAAGGCTAGAAAAGGGAAGGAAACTAATCATTTGCAAGCAAGCATGCTGTGTCCTGTGTTTGGCCCAGAGGTATTGAGTTACTGTATCCCTGTTATAAAGTCCTCCTGAGAATTCTCCCCAACAGCCTATCACTGCGAATAAAATTCCATCCATGGCGTGTTTGGGTGGACTTGGTTTAGGTATGATTTCATTTGTGTTCTTGCCTCAATTCCAGTAAGAGAAAGGAAACGAGTGGGGAAGGAACTTTAGTCATAAAGTATAGAATCAGTGTTGTGAGAGTTGTGAAGCGTGTAGTGTGTGGTCATGGTTTACACATTCATGACTTATATTTTTAGATTGGTGCGATCACATCAGCAAAGCTTTGACATTTCATGACAGTCCATTTTTATGGGAAATGAATAAATGACTTTACTAAGCAGCCTGCATGGGAATAGCATACGTTGTGTGTGTGTGTGTGTGTGTGTGTGGGGGGGGGGGGGGGGGGGTTGAGCTTGTGTATGTGCACACTCCTGATCACACAAAGTATTTTAATCCAATCAGTTTCTTGTTCACATGACTGTCACGCTCCCTGCTGCTATGGCAACCTGCAACGGAGAGAGGAGGGAGCGACGAGAGCAGACACACACACACACACACACACACACACACACACACACACACACACACACACATGCAGAACCATGTGTTTTTTTCGCAGCATTAAACAACATAATGAATGTACTGTAAAAAATATATATATCATTCTTGTATGCTACAGACATTGTAGTTGTCTGGAGAGAAAAGCCAACTATCAATATTTTAGTGGTTAAAATAGTATCATTTGCTTTGTGAAAATGTTTACACACCCTACCTAAGTCAGAAGTTTATACTGAGATATTTTAGATGACATTTAAACGTATGTTTGTTCGACTTCAAAATCAAGTCTTGTGGTAGGCTATATCATTTAACACTTTTCACTTCCCTCTCAAGGTGAAAAGGTCACTGTGCGCTCTGTGGTTTGTGCACTGAAAACCTTCCACTGAATCTTCTGTCTGCTCTATCATTTCCTGTTCAAGTCTAGCACACATTACTTGGTCAACATCACTAAGGTTAATCTGTATTTGTTAGTGGACGATTAATTATATATATTTTTTATTTCTACTTTACGCTTTAGTAGTGACAATTAAAAGTAGTGAGTAGTGTCAATTTGGATCGCTAACTGCAACACCGAGTTTCTGAGCGCAACAAACGCATCAAAGTTATTTTTGTTTGGTATATTTGCGTTGCAGAAATAGAACGATAAAAACGAGCTTAGTACTCCATCTAGTGGTCCAACACGGTATCACGCGATTTCTTGCTCATGCTCACGATCTCGATAAAATTTTCTCCATCTATCGGCTGTCTTCGCACCTGGTCAGGTGACAATAAGGGGCAGATCACAACAGAGGCTCGTGCTGGATCTAAAAAGACCCCTGTTAGGCCATCAAGAAATGTACATTCACAGTTTAATACTGCGATTTATGCTTTCATGTCAACTTGTAAAACATAAATATTTAGCTTCTTGTGAGCTTGTTTGAGGCGTTGGCAGCATTTTCAATGATTTACTAGCACAGTAAATGAATATTGCCTTCGAAAAGCTTTTTTTAACGTGTTCTTCACTGGAAAATGCATACTTTTCCACCAACAGCATTTAAGTGAAAATTACTTTCATTATGATTTTCAAAGATATTTTTAAATTACATATTCTCCTTTATGAATATAAAATATTTATACATTTGTAGTCAAACAGTGGTTGCTGGTATCCACAATACCAGGAACCCCTCACAATATACACACATTATCTGAGTATATTTTTCTGATCACATTTTCATAATCAAAACCAACAATTGTCTGATATTTTGTCTTGGGTATTAGTTTTATTCATCAAGAACGGTATGGTCAGTCTTTATTTTTTTCTAGAAAAAAAACGACCTATTTGCTTTTAAGTATTTACTTTAACCGAGCTCAAGATTTTGTGTATATATATATATATATATATATATATATATATATATATATATATATATATATATATATATATATATATATATATATATATATACTGTACAATATCGCACTTTTTGTGGCTTTGCCTTTTATTAGAACACCGAGATGTCAGAGGTAGAGAAAGAAGCTAATGGAAAGCATACCCAACTGTCAAGATATCCACACGGACGCGCATCGTGCGCGTAACCTGCAAAGCGTCCTTTTGGTCTCCATGGATACACAGGACCGAAGTCACCGAACCTACACGGAGCGTGGAATGTCAATGTGGAACTGCTATAAGGCTACCTATCTTTAATTAGCAGATTTTACCTTTAAACTTGAACAAAACGATGTTTTAAAGATATTTGCCTGTGCCGTGGGAAAGTATTTGGTAGGTAACTTTCACGATTCTATTCGTTTACCTTTTTTTTAACAGAGTTCACCAGGTGATCGCAAAAGGCGGACAAAATGTAACTTTATATTGCAGCGCCATTTTCCCATTGAGCTCCATATTAGAGACATGTGCCTTATGCTATTGCCTTGACGCGTGTTTATAAATGCATGTGTTACACGTAACGTTACAGCCTCAATAACTTTTTTCTACACGGGTAACCCACGATTGTGCATAGGTCTAGATACGTTGTTAACCTAGGTTAAAGTTACTTGAGTAGGCTGTCCCACCATTTGTTGTCAACCATCAACCTGTTCTGGAAACATTTTAAACTTGAGGGCGCTGGCCGGCCGCTTATTTACAGATGCAGACTTTGAACATATTATAATTCAATTTCAGGCACACGGAGTATACATTTCAACTTCAAAGCAGGCATATGTTAATTTGTGTTTTTGAAGTAAAATAATGAAATGATGGGAGGGCGGGGGCTCCATTTGTACTATCGTCATAAATATTGAATTCTTTTCATATTCCCACAGGGTTGCAACTGCGTGAGCAAGTGCATTCAGCACCAGGAGCACGATGGAGGCTAGTTCTGATACAATTCCATCTCACATAGCCACCCTTGGTGGATCACAACCTTTCTATTCCTCGCAGGCCTCTTCCAATGGTCACGTCCTACTCTCTCTCTCCCCTCTTTCCTTTCCCCCATCCCCCTCTTCCCTTTCTCCCACGACCCTAGAATCCACCCAGTCCTCCCCTCTCTCTAACTCATTCTCCCACTGCTCAGATGAACACAATGCACACTGCCATAGCTCCACCTCCACATCCGACCAGGACGACCTCACCTGTCTGAGCTGGCTGCATCAGCGGGGCAGCAACCTGCTCCCCCTGCAGCCGCTGCCCAAGATCAGCCTGCTGTCCAAACCGCCAGAGACGCCTCGGGCCTTGTCGGCTGAATCTCTCTCCCCCGCCTTGAACAAGCCCCCCTACTCGTTCAGCAGTCTGATCTTCATGGCGATAGAAGACTCGCCCAACAAGTTGCTCCCGGTGAAAGGGATCTACGAGTGGATCGTCAACAGCTTTCCGTACTACGGGACCGCCGCCGGAGGCTGGAGGAACTCTGTCCGCCACAATCTGTCTCTGAGCAAGAGCTTCCGGAGGATTCAACGGGACAAAAGCCAGGTAGTTGCCGACTGTCAAATGCGGAACCATCCTTCAAACTAACTGTCTGATTGACTTTACAAAAGACAGCTTTGGGTTTTGTAATCTAACCGCTGTCACCTTTCTGTGTAGTGCGGCAGAATGACCCAACTATATTTGTTGTTTTCCCCCCATTTGCTTACAAAGCTAACAAAACGAGTGTCCTGTGTGTTGCAGTCAGTAGGGAAGGGGTCTCTGTGGTGTGTGTGTCCAGAGTACCGGGCAGCCCTACTGGAGGTCTTGAAGAAGACCCATCACTACCACAGCACCAACAGCAATCTGGTCAGCGTGCCGGGCCTGTGAGTACGAGCCTAACTTCATCCATGAGTACCTGTTCAGCCCCCACTGTGAACATTAACTCTGTTCACTCTGTTAACTCTGCACTCTGCTGTGGTTTTAGTCACGGTTATTCATTACACGGTGTGAAGTTCCCAAGTACATTGGTCCAGAAAATATTTGGTTGAATGTATGTTTGTACAAATAAACTGCGAGTGAACCGTCCACCTCTTAATTATATTGTAACAATATTGTAATTGTATTATTGTTTTATTCTAATCTAGAAGGTATTAATTGCGGCTATGTGGCTTTCTGTCCACCAGGTTGGAAGGAGCTGACTATGGGACTTCTATGGTGTGCGATTCTGTGGACATTTCTGGTAAGGAATGCCTGGTACTACTTACTACTGTTCATCTGAATTCTTTTTAGGTCGGTACGTCAACAGGGAGACAGCCCTCTTTTACTTTTACCGCCCGGATGTTTCCTTTATGGTCGCTCTCTCTCAGCATGTAACATGGTTGGTGTGTTTGTGTTCCGTTTCCATAGCAACAACCTTTTCTAACCTTGGCAACCGAGGGCCCCAGACTTAGGCCCTAGACTAGTCTTTGTCCCTCTGCTCTTTGTTTTGTTTTTATTGGGCCTTAACCGAATACACGGAAAAACATGCACTCGTCGAATCGTTTCAAATTCAAACTCCCCTTTTCTCGCGCTGCAGATTCCCTCTCCCACTCCCTCCTCCTGTCCGCCCCGTCGTCCCACATCCTGTCCTCCGACAACCCGGCGCTCTTTGAAAACTCCTCCGGCGCTCTGACCCCCGACCACGAGGAGCTGGTCACCATGGAGTCCGTGGAGGAGGAGGAGGAGGAGGAGGAGGAGGAGGAGGTGGAGGTGGAGGTGGGCGGCGTGGACATGGAGAAGGACCCCCTGTCCGACAGTGGCTACATCGAGCTGCACTACTACCAGTACCACCAGTACCAGTACCTGGTGCTGCCTGGGGAGGCTGAGCTGGACCTAGAGTCGGTGGAGATCCTCCAACTGGACCCAGAGGCCCAGGAGGCCGCCGGGTCACTGCTAGACCTGGCTGGGGGCTGGCACCAATGCCTTTAATGGCACAGAGCTACACTTCCTGTGTTTCCCAGATGCAACATCAGTGGGGATTGTAAAACATTCTGCCAGCTTTGTGTGTTCATTTGACCATTGCCTTGTGGTTTGTACCTTGGTATGAGCCTATGTACAATACGAATGATCTTGTATCTGATGCACTAATGATGCTATAGATCACATGGCATCATCATGTATTCCCTCTGCTATTGGAGTCAGTGGCACTTTCAGGGGTGAGGTGATGATTTTTTTTCTAGAAACCCCCCCCCCAAAAAAAGGGTGATCAGAGATAATGTAATATTTAAGGCCAGAAGAGCAGGTTAAAATATAGCTCTTCAAGTTCAAACCAATAAGTGTTGATCTTCCTACTTAAATGTTAACAAATATGGGATATTGAAATGACAAAGTTACTAGTTACTAACTTTAAATCATTAATTTGTTGCTGAAAAGATGGAAAAACATACTCAACTACTAATTATTATGTGTGTCCATTTTATTAATCAGGTTTATTTGTTTTGAAATTGTAATGACAATTCACTGCCATTTATTGCCACTCCCAGTCAACAACTTTGGAGACAACTCCAAAGTTGTTGACTTTGGAGTTGTCTCCAAAGCCAACAACTAGGCCTCATCATCTTTGTGTATGTTCATAGGCAAATTATGGTTAGTTCAGTTGTCTTTTGCCGGTTGAAATTGAACAATAAAATGTCAATAATTTTTAATTCTGACCCTTAGTATTGTTATTGTTGTTGCTTTTATTATGTTAATATATGTTATGCAACATATCAATACTAGAAAATGAATTTCCTGCAGAAAATGTGAGTAATGTAATGCAGGTTGAAAAATCAGTTTTAAGTAAAGCCACATAGTTTAAGACATAGACATTTAAAATGGATTAAATCAAGTGAAGGGATTGGAACAGAGTCTAAATGGAGTAAAAAATGTTAAACATGCACACCATTTAAAAAAGATTAAATGGTGGGAAACAAATTAGGTGATGAGTTAAACCAATAGCTAATTTGATCAAGTTTGAATACATTATAGATAAAATATAGAATAGTTGAGCTGTTTTGTGTGTGTGTGAGTAGTAACTTGGAAAAGTAAGTTATTTACCTTATTTCTCCACATCTAGTTCATCGAAATAAGCTTCATCAACTAGATGTGAGCTCACTAAAATAAGGTCACAAAATGATGAGGCTTATGCCGTTGGACTCCTTTGAGTCTCAGCTTTCATATGGCCTATATATTTGTGTAGATAGCATATGTTGCCAGATTTGACTCAATGAATGTTTTCAAAAGTCCATATGGTGCCCATGACGAAGCTCTTCACGTAAACGACTAGGAAAGTAAATGATTGTCTTATGTGAAAAATGACAACAAAAGAAGGAAACACTTCTGTGCAAATTGTTTTATTTTGGAGAAAGCAAAGGAAAACGGAAATATAAGACAAAAGTCGCTCTATCCTACCAACAGAAACCAGCTTCTTAACAAATGCTGAAACTTGATTTTGCCCAATAATATTGTGGTTTTCTCATGCGTAAACTGTGAATTAGACCTAAGAGCATTTAGTGCAGACGCTATTCTTAGCTAGTGTGCGAGAGAGTAAGAATAAGTTTTGTCTTCTAAAGGTTTCGTTATTGGTATTTATCTTTTTCCCAGGCCTACAAAGCAATTACAAATAAACCTTAATATCAGTATTACAAGAAACCAGTTGATCTCAGCAGGATCAGAACACAATCCTCATCCTTGATCCCTTTCTATATTCCAGCTATACACAAATCAATTTGAAGAATAGAGCTGTTCTCACAAAACTCCGGAAATACAGACCCCGAAAGAAATGTGTTGTCTTTAACGCAATGACTGGCCTATTCTTACCCAACTGATCCGACACACACACACACACACACACACACACACACACACACACACACACACACACACACACACACACACACATACACTTCATATGTCAAACTACAGAGGATTTATGGGTTATTGAGTTTAACTTCAGAACTTATCATTATCATTGTGGGTGGGAGGGTCTCAAAGTCTTTTTAAAGGCGGGGATGGGGGGGGGGGGAGCTTATATTTAACAAAGGGGGGAGAGAGTCACCCCGTCCCCCCGCAGTCAGTTGAACCTTCCCATCCCACGTTTCCTCTCTCATGCATCTGAACGCCAGGGGGTCCTAGAGCCACCAGAAGCGCACGTAGACGATGAGCATGATGAAGAAGACGCCGCCGGCCGCCAGCTTGGCGTAGGTTGAGCGCGTGTTCAGGTACTTGGCGTCGCTGCGGTACTTCTTCGACAGGCTGGACAGGTTGCTGGCCTTGGAGTCCAGTGCTGTGGGGGGGGGGGAAGGAGAGGGGGAGGAGGGCAGAGAGAAAAGGAGTGGGATGGTGAAAGAGAACGAGGGAAGCAAAGGAGAGGAAGAGACAGTGGAGGGGTGAGAGAAAAGTGAGGAAGAACGAATATAAATACATCATAGATCATATTTCTCATTACACAGAACTTGCCCTTATCAATTTGAGTTAGGAGCTTTTCCATCAGCTAACGGGGTTGACTTGTGTCTCCCTGGCGTTCATTATTCATGGGTCAGAACTGGGGGGCTCTTCAGTTTGACCCAGATAGATGGGTCAAACAGCCGCTCACCAGAGAGCGCCTCTCCTCGCTGGAGAACCTCCTCGATGTTGGCCACCATGATCCTCTGGACGTCCTGCAGCTCGGTGTTGATGTTGCCCAGGTTCCTCCTGGCTCGGCTGTCGATGTACGACTTCTTGGTCTTCTGGATGTACGTGTCTGCGGGGAGGAAGGTAGGCTATGAGGACCCCGCCGACGAACTCAAGTAATCCCCACCATCATCATCATCATCACATCCTTCGTCGTCCCAGTCCACTGCACTCTACCGTCCAAACATAATGGGACCACCATGTGTTTGAAGTGTACAAATTAATAAATCTAGATTCATAAAGGGATATGTTACATTATGGTTCCCCTAATATTAATTTTGTTAATATTTATTATTATTGTCATTTGTGGTATTAATATCAGAACAAATTTAGTTTGGGTTCATTGTATGCATATAATGTACTCCTTGGCTCCTCTCTCACCAAACTCAATGAAGGAGTACGGCCTGGACACTGTCTGAACTTTCTTTCCATGCTGCTCATTAAACTCTGTCTGAAGATCTTCTAAATACGCAAAGGCCAGCTTCTTGGGAAATCCAGCTTCACACAGCACCAAGTAGACCACTCCTTTCTCTATAACGTAACTGGAGAGAGGGAGAGGGGGAGAGGGGGAGAGGGGGAGAGAGGGAGAGAGGGAGAGAGGAAGAGAGGGAGAGAGGGGGAGAGAGGGAGAGAGAGGAATAGCACAAACACAATTGTTAACCGAAAAGTTATGTGACCTGAAGGAGTGATGCTTGTTACATTGGAAGTCATTTTTTCCATTACACGCTTTTAGCCGGTTTAGTCACATACTTTGATAACACTAACAGCTATCTGCAAGAGGAAATGGTAACGGTTCATTAGTACTTTACATTGTTGCTTTGCTTATGTGATGCCTATTCCAGAAATGAGTGAAAGCTACTCACTGGAAGCACATGGAGCCAGCCTCTAAAGTGCAGCGGGAGGGACTCTGTTCGTTGAGTTTCCGGAAGAGCTGTTTGGCCTGACTCTGGTACTGCTGGAGGTCTCGGCCCAGCTGGATGCGCAAAGCGACAGACACAAAGGTTACCAACACTGTAACAGCCACACACGATAAGCAGTAAGCACACACCACACACAACAACAGCACACTCACTCAGAAGCCTTTCACTCAGAGTTCTACAAGTTATAGAGAAGGACAATTGAATAGTAATGCTGGGGCTAGTAAGACAATGCTTTTACCATTCTAAGTGTGTCAATTGTCATCGGCCTTGCAGATTTTGGTTGGTTAAGTTTCTTTGGTCAGTGTAATCTCATCCTTACTGTTGCTACCCAGAACAAAAGCTTCAGCTTCACCCACGACAGACGGTAGGTGTGCGTTTGTCTATGCTATGGCAGTTTCTTGTGTCTATGCAAAGCTGTTACACAATGGAGTCATCACAGCACTGATGCATCACAGAAACACATGAATAAACACATGCATCGCATGCTTATAGGCCTATAAGCTGTTAGAGCAGCAAACAAACCTTTTCACTTCCCTTCGAGAGCGCAAATGAGAGAGTGAGGGAAATAGGTTAGATTTTATGTTTGTAGGTTGTTTACAAATATGAGAAAGCAGCTCAAAACTAGGTCAGTGGGACATCTTTCGACCTAATGATCAGCATCCTCACTGCAAACAACTGAGATGGAAACCTTTAAGATGTGCTTTTTGGAGGAATTAGAAGACCAATTGTAGATTTGATTTTAATCTGTATCAGGTCCTAGATCATATTTCTCATTAAATGGAGACGATTGGAATGCAATCAATAACCACAGAGAATAGAACCGCCCCGTCCAACGGGCAGCCGGATTGTACACATCATCACAGCCGGTCACTGGCCACTAGGGTAATTGTAGATATTTAAATATTTAATATAACGTTATATCAGTGACGTTACGAAAACTAGGCTGGTCTATGATACAGCATCATGTAAAAAAAGCCAGCAGAAGCTAAGCAGCTGGTAAGCGGCTGCTGACATAACCACGGAGTCGACATCTAGTCAATATCGATCCGAATCCGAAAGGAGCAGCAGCAGTTAAATGAACAATATGAGGATATCTGATCAAAATTAACCAACCTGCTCGTCTTCCTGCATGGAAGCGGCCAGCGGCAGGCCGTCCGCCAGCCGGGCGATCATGGTCAGCAGCACCATTTTAGAGAGTCTACACCGATAGTTACAGGTAGAAACACCTCCGATGATCTGACAGTCTGCAGATTGACAACACTACAGTACTGACGCGCTGAGCTGGCCGGAAACCCAAGCGCTTAGCAGAGTGCACCTGGGAACTACGTCGGCTAAACATACGACAGCGACTATGGTTCCGCCTGACGACTGTGACGTTACGGATTTTTTTTCTAATTATTCTATCTATTTTGGAATGAAGCAAATATTCCAGTCCTTCAGAAACAAGGTTTGAGGAATGTATGCACCGATTGCTATTTTATTACACATAATATAATATTTTTTTAATACAATTATATCATTCTATAATCATGTTGTGTTATATAATATTATATTATTTATAATACATTATATTATATTCTTTACACATGCATATACTTAGTTTAATCAAATGAATATAAAATACAAATATTCACTATACAGAAAATAACATGTGGCCATAATTTTTTTTTTTTTTTTAAATGTTCTTGTTGTGGCGGGTACAGGCATGTAGCTTATACACGTCAGCAGGGGGTGCTGTTGACATTATTTGTAAGCAAGTTATTGAGGAAGTTTGGTACCTGAAATAAGCATGTTTGTGCTCTCAATCGGGTGCAGGACATTAACTACTGTTATGAAAGGTCTGTCACATTCTTTCAAATACACTCAGTTAACAAATTATTAAGTGTATAGGTCTAATAAGGCATTCAAATGCTTTCAATTTGACAAGTGATTATGCAACTCTTTAATTATATCAGGGTAGTCCTTTTGTAACATTGTAAGGGCTGTATTTGACTCGTTACTTGGCTTACTTTAAATAAGTTAAATTAAATGTAAAAAGAAGTACTGAATAATGATTGATTGATGTTTGAAACAGAGCACAAAAAATATGCACCAAATCAAACTTTATTCAATTATTTATGAGAGGGTTGATTGAATTGTTTAAAATGTAATTCCCCTTTTCATTGTTAGCAGAAAATCATCAACTCGTAATAAAACAGATTTGTCTCATATATCAAGCACAGTACGGTAACATTTTGACAAAAACACTTGTGTAAAAAAGATCCAAAAGCAAAAGTCCTGCCATATTGGATGATTTCAAGTAGTTCAAGTTAAGTGGGTTTAAACTAGAGCCGACGATACTGGATTTTAGGGGCCGATACTGATATTAGGGAGTGAAAGATAACCGATTGATATATCGGCCGATATTTAAAATAAAGATATCAGTGTGCGGATGTGCAGTTTAGAGGTTCATCCACCACAGTCGAGGATTTATAAAGAGGTGATAACGTTAATAAATCAACACCATATCAAAAGTTTTCATATCGCAAACACATACGCCAATACCGATATATCTGTGATGGGCCAACATCGGCCCAATATCAGGCTCTAGTTTAAACTTATAACTGGACATAATAGTAACTTCTCAGGTAACAAAGCAATCAGGAGAGCGGCAGTAAGGGCATTTTTGGCCATTCTAAAAGCTCTCAAGCTTCCGGAAAGATCTGGTGGTACTTTTGTGCGATAGCAGCAGCCGTCTCAGGACGACACGGAGCTAAAGGGAATCTTGGAGGTCCGAGGCTCAGTCCGGATAAGTCACTCATCAACTGCTTGTTCACGGCAACATCAAAGCCTGTGGAGCACAGTCCAAAACAACAAACATGTCAGAACAGGCCTTAAGTTACTCCCATTAATTGCTATCACATATCCACACCTCCATTTTTGAAACCTTGGAATTGTAATTATGTTAGTAGTAATGGCTTTTGGGACATTGTTTAATAGTGAATCGTGAAATCCTTTTTGATGTATGGGGATACATTATTGTGTTTGATATGGCCTGTATTTCTCAAGCGAGATGGGGCAAAAAAACTAACTCTTTAGCCAAGGTAATGGTATATTTATGTTGATTTAGGATTTTACAGTACGACATCCGTCTTTAGCCTTCTCAATATGTGAGTATCGGTCACATCTTTGCATCTTGATGTACAAGCCCTGTGGTGCTGCTCATTTTAAAAAGGGAACCACTGAATAGAAAACAGGTTATAACACCGATAATAGATCAGGCGGAACGTGTTTAAAGGTCTTACCGTATATAGAGGCAAAGGCGAGAAGGTCTTGCACACTGAACTGTTTGGTCAAAAAATGACACTTAGACGTTAGTACATGAGGCCCTACAGAACATTGGAGTATAGGGCTTGACGGTCTGGTCATTGATCAGGTGTAATACCTGCAGAGCTCTGGCCCTGACGAGGTCCCCTTGAGCAAATGCCACCAGTAGTTTGTTGAAGTGGGGACCCAGATAGTTATACAAGCTGTGAAACGGGGAACAGATAATGAAATCAAAATGAAACATAAAGCTATCATCAACGCATGATCCATGCATTTGACAGGTGCATCTATCTTCCATAGAATGTATCGGGGCCATGATGTGCGGGCCGTCGACACACAGTCATGGCCTTACAGTTGCAGTTGTGCTCTAATGCACCTGTGGATGCACACTTCCCACAAGCTTCATATTGGGGAAGGCGGAATCTGTCAAATCCCTGCAAGAACCGCGCGCAAGGACAATGATAACGTCATTTTTTGTTCAAACTATGAGACTATGAATTAGGCTTAAGAGGTAGTGACAGGCCGCCGCAAACAGACCTGCCCACTGCTCCGTTGGCGCCAAAGGCGAGAGCGGCCAGCAGTTGCTAGGAGCGAATCACAGGCAGAGGGTCAACATCAGACACGCCGTCAGAGAATGCAGGTCTTTAGGTGACACACACGGTACAACAGTTAACAAGGTGGGAGAGACTGACCTCGTCAACGCCACAGAGGAGCGACTGATCGGCCTGACTGTGTCTGACACACTGCCCAAAGTCCATCAGATCGGTTCCACTGAACTTTACGCCACTGAAGGTTGGAATGAGCGTCTCCAGGCCTTTGCATACGTCCGACGCAAGCACTGTAAGGAAGGAAACGCTCAGATCTTCAGACACATCACACACAAAGAGCCACTGTGGACACTGAGAGGCGTCAGGCCAATGACCACGGAGAAGATCAGATGAAAGCCCTCACAGTTGGAGCCAGTGAAGGCCGGGATGTGGTAGTAGTAGAAAGGCAGAGTGGGGGCAGCGGACGCCACCTCCTTCAGGTAAGACCTCAGAGCGTCTGCAAGAAGGGACGGAATCAAATAAAAACATGAATTGTGTTCTTCAAATACAGCAACAATAAACTGATTTACATGCGCTGATCAAATTTGATCTACAGAAAGTAAAATAAAAAATATTTATGAGAAGGCGGCAGGCCAACTGTGATCTACAAATACAAGTTGCCTGGACCACACACCTGCGGTTTTGGGTTTGAAGAAGGACGGAGATATCACTCCTATTCCATCAGCTCCTGCTGTCTCAGCATGGTGAGCCTATGGAGAACATTAATGTCACTAACATTCCCAAACCGGATGAGTAACATTCACCATTAAACAGGCAAGCTGTATGAGTGATGGTTTATGTAAGAAACATTATCTTGTCAACCTAGTTCATAGAAGAAAATGAAAGGGTTGAATGGTATGGTGATATGGTAAATATAAATGATAACATTGGGATGGAGATGTTCGGAAGAGGATATGGGCCACATGTGATTTAAATTTGAGTTGAAAGCCAGAATTCTGGCTTTAAATTCAGAATTCTGATTCAAACTCTCAGAACTCCAAAAAAAATCCCATGTGGCCCTCATCCTCTTCCTTAGAGATGAGTCTGACAGAAGTAACTGTGGCATTGATAAATTATGATGATGATGAGATGAAGATGATAATGACACAATATCAAATAGTGATTTGTGAATGAGTAAATTTCAGGGAAAAAATTGTGTCTCACCAAATCCTTTGAATCTTTTATACTCAAACAACCTACGTGCACAATCACGTTATCCATTCTAGGGAAAACACACACACACACACACACACAGACACACACACACACACACAAAAGCACACGCATGATATTGGCAAGGCAAAACGTTATTTCGATTGTTTACCATCAATACATGCACACACATTCACAAACACAAACTTTTTTTTCACCGCATTTTACAAGCATTTTACCGGCTAGTAATTCTGGTGCCAACTCAGCAAGTGCAGCGGTGATTGGTTTACTTTTCTAAACATCCTGACCTCAACCAACACAGAAAACTAAACGTACTGTTTCTTATTACACACACAGCCACGCAATGACTCACTTTCCCCTGGCTCTCAGACACCACTCTTCTGCCGTTCTCTTCCTCTCCTCCACGCTGAACGACATGCCCTCCCCAGTGGTGCCATTCACTGCGGAAGGAAAACCAAGTACACACCAGCGTGCTTACCATTCACTTTTCAGTCATTCACTAGTTGATAGGTATTGAATATTAGTGAAAGACGAAGAGGAACTAAACAAAGGAGGATCTTACCAAAAATGTTCAAAACACCTTGCCGCTTTGTCAGGTAATCGACGTAAGGTTCGATCACTGATAAGTTCAGTTCACTGTTTTGGGTAAAAGCAATACACAAAAGTCAGTCATTAAGGCACTTAAATTAAGATTCAATGAGTCAGATTAATTTAAATTGTTATGATTGTCTCCAGAGCTAAACATGGCCACACATTTTAAGACCAAACTAAGTTAGATACCACTTCTCAATTCATTTTTTTCCCCTTTCTTTCCTAGAGGGAAGGGAGTCAAGGGATGCTCGGATGCATACACATTTAATTTCTTTGCAGGGTGAGGGTTTCAAGAACCCTAAACCACTTTACGGACCCTTCTGACGTGAGAGGGGTGAATGTGGCTGCAACAAGCCCAGTCAGTTTGACAGGAAGCCGGGACACCATTTCTGTGGGAGAGAACGGACCTAAAGAGGAACATCAAAGTGCAATAGCAATGGTTACTTATTTACTTACACCATGACACATGTCTCATTATTCACAAATAACTGATGGGTCTTGTTCATGAGTCTTGTTGATGAGTTTAGACTTTGTTATATAAATTGTAGTGATTTAAATGAAGCAAATAGAGCAAATAAGGATAATTAGGTATTCACAGTGCATCTCTGGATACCTATGGTTATTCAAAATTAAAATGTAGAGCTTCTACTTTACTGGGAATTCAATAAATCTGCAGACAATGCCCAGATTCAAGTATCTTGCATGCAATTCACCATGGATTTAAAGTTAAGATAATCATTACCTCTTCAGAAAGAAGCGTTTTGAACAAGAACAACCACACAAATACAGCTATAGCTACAATACCTTACCTGTTTGCAGTGTGGACATTGTGTCAAAGTTGTTTGTGACCCGTTTCATCCGGACTCTACTCCAGCAGGATTTGTTTTGAGATGTAAAGTCATATGATCCAACATGCGCTGCGTCGGCATCGGAGCAAAGGCTCACGGGAAATGAGGTCTTTACTAGTTTATAAAAATAGAATTGATAAGAAGCGGGCTTATTGTTTAAAATGGTGCTTCCAAGGGCTTTGAGGAATGTATACGATTTATTAAGATCAAAACCTAAGTCGATAATATACCCACATAACTTTTCTAGGAATGTCAACACACGAACTAAAGAGACGTCGGCAACCCGGCGGTGGGCGGGACTAGCGCCCCGGATGCGGAAGACGCTGCTGACGTTTCGCACGACTATCTGTATGCTACATTAGGCTAATAGCATATCTGGGGTGTCAGTTCAAGTCGCAAAGCGTTGTTAAAGTTATCCACTGGAGATTTTTTTTATTTTAAGGAAAATGACCTCTTAATAACGCCTGCTGTTCCCCATGGACGATGTAAAGTGCGTTCGGATCATTTAGGACACAGCGGGTCCAGTGGTTAGCTACCGGGGCTAACTATCTAATGCTAATCACAGGCTGAATAACATCTCAGTAAAGGGAAGAAACGCGCTTTGAACATGTCATTATATCGGTGACAGGACGGTCCTGGGTGGTGATGAACGACACAACTTTTCTGGACCTCTTAAACATGGTTTCAGCGCGGACGGCAGTCAGGTGAAGATAAGGTATTTCAGGAGGTGTAACAGGGGAGATGGAACCACTGTCAACAAGGCGTCTGTCTGCGGAGGTATATCGCCACTTAAACGGCGACGGTTTAGTTTGTGATCGTCACAGAGGTAGGAGTTTGTAAACCCTTGGGCTGTGACATGCCGACGTGTCATGCTCTATCATTAGATTGCAGGTGAGCTGGGGAAGTAAACAGGTGTGACCCGTGAATACACACAGAGCTCCTGGTGAACAGCAGAACTACTAGACACTAAACCTCGATACCTGATGGACGTACAGCTCGACACCCGATGGACCAGAATAGTGGAATTACTATAATATCTGTGAATGCCTTAATTATAGTTTCAGGTGCCAATACCAGTTTCAAGATTCAGAGCGAGCAGCTCTGACCGCGTCTTGAGACACCGACGTTATGATGAAGGGGATTAATCATAATGAGGCTTCTGGAAACTAAAGTGTCGCATCAGATTGTTCGTGAACAACGACTATTAGAGACGTGATCCCTTGGACTGGAATAAAGAAGGTCCGCATGGCAACACACTCGGATGGACCTCCTGACATCTGCTAGAAAAGCACAGCCGCTGGCGTATTGATTAACTTTCTGCCAGCCCATACCACAATAATGTGTATATCACTGGGCAGTTGGATACCCTCAAAAATGTTCCCCATACGGTTACACATGCTGCTCCTTGCCTTCCTATTCGGCCAAGGACTAGCGATGTCCAGAGAGGAGAGGCACAAACTAAGGTGAGTAGGGGGGAGAGGGGGGGGGGCACTGGGTCATAAGAGCTTAACGTGAGACAGGCTTTTAACTTTTAGAGGATATCTCCGTCTTGCTTCCTGACTTGTTGTTTTCTATTCATCCAAAGGGACCAAGTGGTGGAGATGTTTGACCATGCTTATCAGAATTACATGGTGAGTAAAGAACACTAACCTTGATACCTCAGACATTGCAAGAAGGGTGACAATTCTAAGGGGAGGGGATTAAATGAAGTGGTCTCTCTGTGCTGGACCTAGTGTGTGTATAGACATTGTGGGTATTTGGTTTTAGGCTTAAACAAATGTGTTTAGTGGCTATGGGGTTTTTACCCCCTAGCTAAAGGTTCTTCGTTCGAACCCGAATGTCCACACCCTCGAGCGAGATGCCTATCCCCTAGATTCTTCTTCTCATTTGACTGTCTCTTCATTCACAATAACTTTAGTCGCTTTTGTTAAAAGCATCTCTCTAAATTACCTTTTAATAGAAATGAAGACAAGCCACGTTCTTATTTATGGCTCTTGTTCTGGTCTGAAACCCTGAACAAGGTTCCCCATTCACGGTCGAGTTGACTAATTAACAAGTTTAAAGTAACTCCATCATCAAGACAGAACGGGCTTATGGCATTTCAATGGTGCAACGTGTATCTGTGGGCTTAGAAAGACGGACCCACCGAATGATTTATTGTTGGTTCTTTCTTCTTTGTGTGTCTGTTTGTGTGTGTGTGTGTGTGTGTGCGCGCACACGGCACAGGACCATGCTTACCCAGCGGATGAGCTAATGCCTCTCACGTGCAGAGGCCGCATCCGCGGGCTGGAGCCCAGCAGAGGCGATGTGGACGATGCTCTGGGCAAGTGAGTAGCCAGCCCTCTTTGTATGTCCTCAAAGACTCCTCTCTGACTACTATCTGACTACTCTCTGACTACTGTCGGTCAAGCTTCACATTTCCGAGCTGAGCTTCTCAGGAGGTTATTTGGTCCGAGACAGATGACGTGGACCAGCCGGTTTGTGGTCAAAAACAAAAGACAATGGTTGAGCCTGGTAGGGGCTTGACCGTCAGCTTTAAAACATGCACTGAGGCGTGTATGACTCGCTGTGTGCGGACTAGCTAATGGACGTAAGAAATGTAAACACTGTAATAAACAAATAGGCGTAAACTGTTTTGCCACAAAGCACCAAACTGGAGATTGGTTCATGGTTGAGCACCTGCTGTCCCTCGCAACTCCAGATATGTTATAGTGTACATTACTGAGGGATATAATGAATAAAGCCGTTGAGCTCAAAGGAGGTGCAGTACACACGCTATTGGCATGCTCTAAGACAGCACTTCTCTTCTGCCGAAGATATGGGGCTCCTATGTTAAGGAAGTTAATTATATTGTCTCAAGGCGTCGGTTACAACCAACAGTGGCTATTTATTTTAAGTCACTTCTTTGCAAAGCAACTTGATATCAATACAGATTCATATCACTCAGGAGCAGGAGCAGGTTCAGGTTTGCCTTCTTGCTCAAGGATGCCCACAGGTAGGGATGTAGACATTGGGGATTGAACCCAGACTCTTTAGGCAGTGTATCACCCTCATCGCGACACTAAACTATCCCGCCCCAGAGTCTTAAGTTCTCTATTTCTTTTTTAGGTTCTCCCTCACCTTGATCGATACTCTAGACACCCTAGTGGTAAGTACTTACATTTTATTATGCATATTACCATACAGAGTGCAAAGACTGTGACCAAATGTAAGGAACACCCTATGATCTTAAGAAAACACTGGCCCCATTTAAATGCAAACACATTAACTCGACTTCATAGAATGCACAAAATATACCTATTTATTGAAACGGGTTTATCTGTGAGCGTTGTTCTCCCAGGGGTCTATACATTGTCAGCATCTTCCCCTCATCCCCATCCCCAGGTGCTGAACAAGACGGTAGAGTTTGAAGCGGCCGTACGGCGGGTCTTGAAAGACGTGAAGCTCGACAACGACATCGTGGTGTCCGTGTTCGAGACCAACATCCGCGTCCTGGGGTGAGAAAAACGACTCGTTCTGCTCTGAGGTCCGGGGAGTGAATCCACCTTAAGCCTGTGGTGTCTGACTGTTTCTGGTGCCGCACTGTGCGTTGCGTTGCATGTCTTCAGGGGCCTGCTCGGAGGCCACTCCATGGCCGTCATGCTGAAGAAACGCGGAGAGCGCATGCTGTGGTACCAAGACGAGCTCCTGCACATGGCCAAAGAGCTGGGGCACCGACTGCTGCCCGCCTTCAACACCAGCAGCGGCCTCCCTTATCCCAGGGTGAGACATCTTTAAGAGCCAGACCGGGCTGGTTGGGGAGGAGCCAACTAGACGTTGGAGAGGAGCCAACATGCTGGGTTGTTTCGTCTCCTTTCTCCTTCCAACGGCTGAGAGTGGTTTTGAATTCATTTTGTAGTTGCAGATACAGCCAGCTATTACGCAGCATTGTTGGATCCTTGAACCAACTATCGACCAAATTGTTCCTGGTCAATGCCAAAAGAATTGTGTCAAGGCACCGCAGAAGATTTTTTTAAATTCCAGTCAGTAAAAATATCTAACAATACAGATGAAAGTTCCTACTATGATTTTTGGTTACTCTGGTACAAGTTCGGGGTCTCCTTTTTATCGGATAATAACGTAAGAGAGGGGTGGCGATGTGGCATGTGATGTAGGATCCATTGCTGCTCCCCGATCATTTCTTCTGAACCATGATGATGATCAAGCGCTGTCATTTCTTTGACCCAGGTCAATCTGAAACATGGGGTCAGGGGTCCTGAGAGCCGGACAGGCACAGAAACGGACACCTGCACGGCCTGTGCAGGGACGATCATCCTGGAGTTCGCTGCTCTAAGCCGCTTCACCGGGGACCCCGTGTTTGAGGTAAGATATAAGGAGGCGTTAACTAGACACTAAGGAGATGACTTGACTAGGAGGGGTTGACTTGACTAGGAGGGGTTGACTTGACTAGAAAACCAGGTGGCCATGCAGTGATAATCAAATCATTACAGTTCTAATAGTTTTATCCACATCATTTAGATGGAAGATGCATCACTAAATCAGTCGACGGATCAAGTGGCAATCGATTCTAGTTTAGCCAGCGTAACTAAGAATGACCTGGTTAATAAGTACCAACATCTCAATGTCCGATTGATCCTGATTTCTTCGGACAGCAAAAATTAGTGTTCACATTATTTTGAAAGAAAAGCTCTAAGTTCCTTGAGGTGCTACACCCCTGCCGTACGTTTGGTCCTCAGCAGTTGGCTGTTTTGTGCAGTAACATACAAGTTAATAAGGTGGTGAATGTTGTTTCCCTTTGAGTCAGAGGATGTGTGTGAGTGCAGCTGTGGGTTCTGCAGCCGTTTCCTTTGGGAGGAACTACAGTGTCTGACTGTGGAGTATAGATTTGTTTATTGAGTATCGATGGTTCACAGTACTTAGCAAACGCCCCCCTGTCCACAGGTGCATGCCCGCAGAGCCCTGGACTTCCTGTGGGAGAAGAGGCAGAGGAACAGCAATCTCGTGGGCACCACCATCAACATCCACTCTGGAGAGTGGGTCCGCAGAGGTGAGGCGGGGAGAAGGAGTGAAGGGAGGGTGATGGTGAAACTGCGAGGACAGAGTGAGACATGTAGGAGAGAGGGAGATGGAGAGGTGAGAGTGAGGCGAAGAGGGGCTGGTCAAACTGAGAAGTAAGAGTGAGACATGTAGGGGAGAGCGAGATGGAAATGGAGAGTGAGACCAAGAGGGGAGACTGGCTGAAATGGGGAGGGGAGGTGAAATGTGTGAAGCAGGAGTCAGAGCTAACTGCTGGAAGGTAGGGCTGCTCGATTATGGAAAAAATCATGATCACGATTATGGAGGTCAATATTGAAATCACGATTATTCAAACGATTATTATTATATTATTATTATGAAAACATGATGTATTTATTCAGCAAGTCTCTCTCAAAAACACTTTGTAACGGAGAACTTTGAAATTTCGCCTTTAAAAAATAATAAAATATAGTACAGCTATGTATTCAGCTGTTCTTCTGCACTTTCTACAAAGCATTTAATAAAAAAAAGATAATAATAATAATAATAATAATAATAATAATAATAATAATAATAAAATTAAAACTCGATTATATTAGTTTTGTGATCGTTTGACGCTAAAATCGATATCGAAATTCGATTAATCGCCCAGCCCTACTGGAAGGTATAATGCAATGAGGCTTTGGAGGGAAAGGACGGGTGAGAAGGGGAGAGGGACTTCAGCGGCACCAGAAAACAATATGTGGCCTGGTTGAGGGGAGAAGAGAGGGAGGAATGAGGAAGGGAATGGAGGCAGGTAGAGACGTGGAAGCAGTTAGTCAATAGTAGATTGTCGAAACGTAACAAGTGGGTTATCTTACCTAATGGACAATTACTGTTTCATGAAAGTAGGGTGTGTTTTGAAGCCCTACTAACCTCTTCCGTTGTGTTGTGTGTGTGTGTGGTGAAGACAGTGGCGTCGGAGCAGGCATTGACTCGTACTATGAGTATTTGCTGAAGGCGTACGTCCTCCTGGGAGATGACCTCTTTCTGCAGCGCTTCAACATTGTGAGAGGATAATTAAACACGCACACACCTCTCATACACAGTTACCTTTTATACTGCACAGTGGGATCTTAGTAGCTGGCTTTTGTTTGGTTCAGTCCCTTTTTAGTAAGGACAAAAGTTTCCTTTACTTCTTGCACTAGTTCTGTGTTTACTTTCTAATCCTTTGGTGGTTAAGGATGCTTCCTGTTGTCAGTTACATGCCTTTTTTTTTACCAGGAAATATATATATTTATGTATTTATTTATATACATGCATAGTACAAGTGCACAGATACAATAATCGACTCAATATAATGTCATCTCACTTGTCCATGGTGTTGGCCCATAGTTGTATGTTGAAATGAGTACCTTTTGTAGCGGACTCTAGGCTAGAGTCCAAATGCAAGACTACATAGTGCCAGATATCTGTTGAGTTCACCGAGGCCTGCTCTGGGGTGAGCTCTTCCCGGGTCGAGACTGACACTGTGTGTGTGTGTGTGTGTGTGTGTGATCCTAGCACTATGCATCCATCATGAAGTACATCAGCCAGCCCCCGCTGCTTCTGGATGTCCACATTCACAAACCCCTCCTCCCCGCCCGCACCTGGATGGACTCCCTGCTGGCCTTCTTCCCCGGACTCCAGGTCAGACATTGTGTAACACGATGACCGGGCGAGCCCGTTGGAACTGCCTAGCACACAAGTCGATCAGTGGACCCGACTGGACCGGCAGTAGCTCAGGAGGTAGAGCCGCTGGTTGGCAGGTAACCGGAAGGTTGCTAGTTCGATCCCCAGCTCCGCCTAGCTGAGTGTCGAGGTGTCCCTGAGCGAGTCTGCCGGACTGCTGCTGACGAGTGGTTGACTCCCGTCGTTGGTGTGACTGTGTGAATGAATGGTTGTAAGTTGCTTTTAGATAAAAGCGTCTGCAATTTCCGGTTTAATGTAAAAAATGTCAAATGGACCGTTTGGTTGAACGCCAAAGCTCAAGCCCTGAGTGCATCCGCGGCCCTTCCAGTCCCATTATCACAGAGCACCTCCACACATCGAGTGTTAGATTTAACCCTCCTCCGGTCTGAAGGCATGGGGGCATAAAGGGCAGCCCGTGACCTATGCTTTAGCTTTGTTGTGCAACAGCCCTCCCATGGGAAGCTGTTAATGCGGATCGGTGACCCGTAGCGAGACGGATTTTATCTGTTGTTGTTTTTTAACACTCTATGAGTGTGTGAGGGTTGTACTGCAACAGCACCCTAACCAAGCAAAGGATGCCCGCACAGGGATGCACTTTATGTCTGACCGATGCAGACAACATGTTGCCCATGTTGTCAGCCTGCAAACAGGTTTCTGTAACAGGAACTATGTTGTCTCGGTCGGTGAGATTGTCTTTCCAACCCGCGTTGTTTTGTGCTCCCGCCAGGTGCTGAAGGGAGACATCCGTCCCGCCATTGAGACACATGAGATGTTGTATCAGGTGACCAAGAAACATAACTTTCTCCCCGAGGTAAGTGTGTCTCACTCCTTCTCTGTAACCGCTGCACAGCGCCATATGGCAGGCAGAAGAGCACTGTTCACTGTGTGACTCCCCCCCCAGGCCTTCACAACAGATTTTCGGGTACACTGGGCTCAGCACCCCCTGAGACCTGAGTTTGCAGAGAGCACCTATTTCCTCTACAAGGTAACGGACCACGCAAAGGATTGCATTCGGTTCAATGTCACAGTAAAATGTTGAGCTACGCCAATGTTATGCTTCGTGTTCATTGCCTCCCGTTCAGAGGCTGCCGTTCTATATACTATGTATACTATATATACTCGTGTTTGACCCAGTCAAAAACGAGAATGTGTCGCAAGACGCCTTCTGTTGATCTACATCGCAAAAGGGGAAGCGTCTCCTGCATGTTTCATCATGTCTCTAACTTCCTCGTCCTCCCCCACCTCCCTCCTGCTGCCTCCAGGCCACCGGAGACCCCTACTACCTGGAGGTGGGGCGCACCGTGCTGGACAACCTGAACCGCTACGCCCGAGTGCCCTGCGGCTTCGCGGCCATGAAGGACGTGCGCACTGGCAGCCACGAGGACCGGTGAGACGGGGGGGGGGGAGAGAGGAGGAGGAGGAGGGAGAGAGGAGGGGAGAGGGGAACAAGGAAGAGTGTGTCAGAGGCGAAGTAAAACTGCTGATGAGACTCTTGTGAATCTTGTGGTCGTCCAACACACCCCTGACGGGTCTGTAGGGGGGTTTGGCGGGTCTGTAACTGTTGGATTCCTGGCAAATCGCACCCTGTATATATATATTGTATGTGTATGTCTATATATACAGTGGGGCAAAAAAGTATTTAGTCAGCCACCAATTGTGCAAGTTCTCCCACTTAAAATGACGAGAGAGGCCTGTCATTTTCATCATAGGTAAACCTCAGCTATGAGAGACAAAATGAAAAAAAAAATCCAGAAAATCATATTGTCTGATTTTTTAAGAGTTTATTTGCAAATTATGGTGGAAAATAAGTATTTGGTCACCTACAAACCAGCAAGATTTCTGGCTGTCACAGACCTGTAACTTCTTCTTTAAGAGGCTCCTCTGTCCTCCACTCGTTACCTGAATCAATGGCACCTGTTTGAACTCAGTATCAGTATAAAAGACACCTGTCCACAACCTCAAACAGTCACACTCCAAACTCCACTATGGCCAAGACCAAAGAGCTGTCAAAGGACACCAGAAACACAATTGTAGACCTGCACCAGGCTGGGAAGTCTGAATCTGCAATAGGTAAGCAGCTTGGTGTGAAGAAATCAACTGTGGGAGCAATTATTAGGAAATGGAATACATACAAGACCACTGATAATCTCCCTCGATCTGGGGCTCCACGCAAGATCTCACCCTGTGGGGTCAAAATGATCACAAGAACGCTGAACAAAAATCCCAGAACCACACGGGGGGACCTAGTGAATGACCTCCAGAGAGCTGGGACCAAAGTAACAAAGGCTACCACCACTAACACACTACGCCGCCAGGGACTCAAATCCTGCAGTGCCAGACGTGTCCCCCTGCTAAAGCCAGTGCATGTCCGGGCCCGTTTGAAGTTTGCTAGAGAGCATTTGGATGATCCAGAACAGGATTGGGAGAATGTCATATGGTCGGATGAAACCAAAATAGAACTTTTTGGTAAAAAGTCAACTCGTCGTGTTTGGAGGAGAAAGAATGTGATTTTCTAGATTTTTTTTTTTTCATTTTGTCTCTCATAGCTGAGGTATACCTATGATGAAAATGACAGGCCTCTCTCATCTTTTTAAGTGGGAGAACTTGCACAATTGGTGGCTGACTAAATACTTTTTTGCCCCACTGTATATATATATATAATCGAAATGGGGTTCAGTTAGGCTGGGGACTTATCGATTAATAAACATTGTGTGGTTTTATTATTGGCTGTTCGGTGCCCTTCGTGCGGGGCTGTTTAATAAATCAATGGCTTTGATGTGGCGTCTCAAGGGGAGCATACAGCACTGATCTTGCTGTTGAGAATATCAGGCTTGCAATACCTGTCGCATCCAGTAGGGCTGCACTATTTTGATGCAGTAACCCCCCCCCCCCCCTTTCACCGTCGACGTCAATGTCAGATCCCGATGAAGAGGTTGTGACATTGTACACACTCGTGTCTCTAACACACTAGGTCCAGATGGCTGCAGGTTTCTTTGGGCGGCAGGTGGTGTCCATTCAGCGCACCACCCCTTGGCTTAGGGCCAGTCTTCTCCCCCTCTCCCCCTTTCACCCTCTCACTCTCTCCCCCTCCCCCCTTTCAGGATGGACTCGTTCTTCCTGGCCGAGATGTTCAAGTACCTGTTCCTGCTGTTCGCCGACGTGGAGGATCTTCCTTTCGACGTGGAGGACTACATCTTCACCACGGAGGCCCACCTCCTGCCCCTGTCCCTCTCCGTGGCTCCCAGCTCGGCCGCCACGTTGGGGAACGCCACGGTAACCCCCGGTTACCAAACCGGTGCACGCTCTTCTTAAGTGCCTTACGCGCTCAGGCCACCCTTGGTCGATCCCTTAAAGTAACTGAAACAAAGGACAGGTTTATGATTCGACGACATACCAAAAGGTAACTCATGAAATCGAATCCTTCCCTTCGGGAGACACTTCAATAGACTAAGGATTCCGATTAGTTTAACTTCCTGCCCCCGTGCTTATCGTCATCTACGGCTCATTAATTTATTAGTGTACTAAATATTTAAAGTTTTCCTCGTGTCATTATAATTCACATCAATGTGTAATCGGGCACGTTCTGCTGGTCGTCTCTGACTCTGGCTCTCCTACTTCAGTCTGAGGGCGAGGCGGACGACACCAACTTCGATTGGACCTGCCCTAACACCCGCCTCCTCTTCCCTGACCCCGCCTACCCTCGGAACCTGAGGGACCCAATCCGTAGTGCCGTGGACAAGAGCTGTCCCCGCCCCCTTCCTTACCGGTAAAACCCCCCCCCCCCCCCCTCTCTCTTCCCCTTTTTTATGAATGTGTGGTAATACTCATATCCAACTGTTTGGCGGAAGAGGAGGGGGCGTGCAGAGGCAACGCTCCAATATTGTGAAATTGGACCGCAGTACCCATTTTAAGTACTCATTTTAAGACAGATTGTACCTTTTTTAAAGCACAAAACGTGCAGCAATCAAAAAACGGAATCCACCGGCGGTGAAGAAGAAGAGACTGTGGGACTGTGAGGCGTATCGCCCCCGCATGGGATGCTGGGTAGCTCAGGTTGAAGGGTAACCGGATGGTCGCTAGTTCGATCCCCGGCTCCAGAGTGTCGAGGTGTCCCCGAGCGAGACGCCCTCGCCCGACCGCTCCCGACGAGCCGGCTGTCGCCCTGCGTGGGCGACTCCGCCGGCTGTCGCCCTGCGTGGGCGACTCCGCCGGCTGTCGCCCTGCGTGGGCGACTCCGCCGGCGGTGTGTGAATGAGTGGTCGTAAGTCGTGTCAAAATCCCCAAATTGTAAATGTAACGTACCCCCCCCCCCCCCCCCCCCAGGGAGCCGGGGATGGGCCGTGCCCCCCTCAGGGCCCAGGACTTCATGGCCAACAACCCGGAGCACCTGGACCTGCTGAGGAGGATGGGGGTCAGCCTGATCCACCTGAAGGACGGCCGGGTGCAGCTGGTGCAGCACGCCACCCAGGTAAACCCTCACCCTCTGACTCACCCACTCACTCACCCACTCACTCATTCATTCACTCTCACTCACTCACTCACTCACTCACTCACTCACTCACTCACTCACTCTCACCCACTCACTCACTCACTCACTCTCACTCTGTCACTCACTCTCTCACAATGTCACTCACTCACTCACTCACTCACTCACTCACTCACTCACTCACTCATGTAACCCCACAACTCACTCACTCACTCACTCACTCACTCACTCATGTAACCCCACCACTCACTCACTCACTCACTCACTCACTCACTCATGTAACCCCACCACTCACTCACTCACTCACTCATTCATTCACTCTCACTCACTCACTCACTCACTCACTCACTCACTCACTCACTCACTCTCACTCTGTCACTCACTCTCTCACTCTGTCACTCACTCACTCACTCACTCACTCACTCACGCAGGTAAACAGTAACCCACTCACTCCCACCACGTAATTCACTCACTCACCTAGTCAGCGGCCCCCCCCTGCATAGGAGGACCCAAATAAATACGAGGACATGAATGAAGTGCAAGGGGAAGCAATTCAATTTGCTCAGACACTTCTGTCAAATTACTCACCAGTTTTTTTTCTAATGTTGAAAAGAGGTACATTTATGCCACCTCTGATCAAATAATTGTTCTCTCCCTGGCTGTGTTTGCTTCTTTCCCCCTCTCTATCCAACTCTCTTTCTGTCGTGGTCCCTGCCTTTGTTCTCCTCTCTCTGCCTCTGTGCGTCTGTGTGTCTGTCTCTGTGTGTCTGTCTCTGTGTCTCTGTGTGTGTATCTCTGTGTGTCTCTGTTGGTCCGTCTTCCTCTCTCTTCGCTGTGCTCCTCTCTCTGCCTCTGTGCTCCTCGCTCTGTCTGTCTGTGCTCCTTTCTCTGCGTCTGTGCTCCTGTCTCTGTCTATCCGTCTGTCTGTCTCGGTCTCTGTCTGTCTCTCTCCTCTCTCTGCCTCTCTCCTCTCTCTCTGCCTCTCTCCTCTCTCTCTGCCTCTCTCCTCTCTCTTCTCTCTCTGCCTCTCTCCTCTCTCTGCCGCTCCTCTCTCTCTCCTCTCTCTGCCTCTCTGCCTCTCTCCTCTCTCTGCTCCTCTCTCTGCCTCTCTCCTCTCTCTGCCTCTCTCCTCTCTCTGCCTCTCTCCACTCTCTGCCTCTCTCCTCTCTCTGCATCTCTCCACTCTCTGCCTCTCTCCTCTCTCTACCTCTCCTCTCTCTGCCTCTCTCCTCTCTCCTCTCTCTCTCTGCCTCTCTGGCTGCTCTCTCTCCTCTCTCCTCTCTGTGCTGACTGCTCCGCACCTGCAGGCCGTGAGTGCGGTGGCGGCGGAGGACGGCATGCGCTTCATGCAGGAGATGATGGAGCTCTCCAGCCAGCAGCAAAAGGAGCAGCTGCCCCCGAGGGCCATCCAGATCGTCTCACACCCCTACTTTGGCAGAGTGGTATTGACTGCTGGCCCCGCTCAGTTCGGAACTGACCTGTCCAAGAGCTCCACGGGGGTGAGTCACATCTAGAGTCGTGACGGCCCGAGCTGATCAGTAAGCCTCCGTAGTGCTAGGGCTGCTGGGTGCATCATTCCAGGAACCATCTGGTGGTTTTCGTTTCTCCCAGACAAACACGGGAACTCATTGATTATTCGTCAGACGCGTTCAAGAGATGGATGAGAGTAGCGGTGCCAGCGGTGCCAGGATATCAGGATAGACTCGCAGGACGTAATGGATTACATCGCACAAACATAACTTAAAGGGCCAGTGAACCCAGAGCCGTGTTCTTCTTCGTTTGAACGGGACGGTGTATATTTTATGATCTTGAGGGATCAATGCCATTTTGTTGCTAAAATAATACCATTGTTTATAAAAAAGAAAGTGCCGTAAAATGCTATGTTCTTGCTAGTTGTCCGTCCAGCATTTTGTCAGCGTTGCGCTGTCTGAGAGTGCTCTTCTTGTTCGTGAGGAGTGTGTGGAGCTCTGTCTGGCCTGGCGTCTGCCGTCTGAGAGCTTCTCCGACACTTAAAACGACGGCGTCTCGTACACAACATCGCTCTCACTCCACAACGCATACTAGCTGCCAAAAAGTATCTCAAAGTCTGCGCGAGCCGTAACCATGGCGATAAGACCTACACACACACACACACACACACACACACACACACACACACACACACACACACACACACACACACACACACACACACACACACACACACACACACACACACACACACACACACACACACACACACACACACACACACACACACACGTTTAGAGCTCTCAGCCCATCTACATGCTTTTCAATCTCAAAGTGTTCGACTTCCACCCGAGACAGGGGGTTCCTTTTTAATGGGGTACACACCCAGAGAATCCTGTTCCCTCCCAGGCACGGAACCTGACATCTGTCTGTCTATCCTCCTGTCTCTCTGTCTCTCTAACTCACCCACTCTCTGTCTCTCTCCCTCTCCCTTACTCTCTGTCTCTCTCTCACCCACTCTCTGTCCCTGTCTCTCTTTCACCCACTCTCTGTCCCTGTCTCTCTCTCACCCACTCTCTGTCCCTGTCTCTCCCTCTCACCCACTCTCTCTCCCTCTCCCTCACTCTCTGTCTCTCTCTCCCTCTCCCTCCCCCTCTCTCCCACTCTCTGTCTCTCTCTCTCTCTCCCCCTCTCACCCACTCTCTGTCCCTGTCTCTCCCTCTCACCCACTCTCTGTCTCTCTCTCCCTCCCCCTCTCTGTCTCTCTCTCCCTCCCCCTCTCTGTCTCCCTCCCCCTCTCTCCACCTCTCTCTCCCTCCCCCTCTCCCTCCCCCTCTCTCCCCCCCTCGCCCCTCCAGGTCCGGGGCTTTGTGACGGTGGCCGAGCCCTACAGCGGCTGCTCCGAGCTGACCAACGGGGACTTTGTGCAGGGCCGCATTGCCCTGCTGCAGAGGGGCCAGTGCATGTTCGCCGAGAAGGCCCGCCACATCCAGAGGGCCGGCGCCATCGGGGGCGTCGTCATCGGTGAGGGCAGCGGATCACTGGGTGACGCGAGGGCTGTGCCCACAACGCGGCCTCACTGCAGAACGTCCGCGTCGACTAGCGAGGGACTTTTGGGATGAATTGGGCTCAGGAGGTAGAGCGGGTTGGCTGGTAACCGGAAGGTTGCCGGTACGATCCCCGGCTCCTCCTAGCTTGAGTGTTGAGGTGTCCCTGAGCGAGACGCCTCGCCCTAGCTGCTCCCAACGAGCTGGCTGTCGCCTTGCGTTGTTGACACTGCCTACAGTGTGTGAATGGGTGAATGTTAGTCCAAATTGTAAAGCACTTTGAGTGGCCACTGGTTAGAAATGCGCTAATTAAGTGCAGTCCATTTAACATTTACGAATGGCCTTCTTAACAACTCCTCCGCTCCCCTCCTCCTCTCTGTCTTCTCCCTCCTCCTCCTCCTCTCTTGCCTCCTCCTCTTTTTCCTCCTCCTCTCCCTCCTCTCTTTTCTCCTCCTTTCCTCCCCTATCTCCTCCTCTCTCTCTTCCTCCTCCTCTCTGCTCTCCTCCTCTGTCCTCTCCTCTCTTCCTCTCCCCTCCTCCTCTCCACCTCCCTCCCTCTTCCTCCTCCTCTCTGTCATCCTCCCCTTCCTCCTCCTCTCCTCGCCCTCCTCCTCTCCTCTCCCTCCTCCTCTCTCCTCTCCTCCTCTCCCCCCATCCCTCCCTCCTCCTTCTCCCTCTCCTCCTCCGTCCCCGTCTCCCCAGACGACAACGAGGGCAGCAGCAGCGACACGGCGCCGCTCTTCCAGATGGCGGGCGACGGGCGCAGCACGGACGACGTCCACGTGCCCATCCTCTTCCTGTTCCACAAGGAGGGGAACATCCTCCTGCGGGCGCTGAAGGAGTACCGCGAGGTGGAGGTGTTGCTAAGCGACAAGGCCCGGGACCGAGGTGAGCCTCCGCCGTCTGCCAATCCGCTCGCCTCCGTCCCGCCTGCCGCCCCCAGATGTTATTATGATCAAACATCTGATGTTCAGAAAAAAAACCTTCAGCCTCTGCGGATGACGACTGCTGGGAGCTGGCGTGTGTGTGTGTATTTGTTTACGTGACGCGTGCGTGCGTGCGGTGACTCATGGCGGTGGGCTCCGATCGCAGCTCGCTCCCCAGATATGTTTGAACGTACCAGAACGTAGGTGAGCAATCTGGCACGCTCGCACATCTTCCAGCCCGACCCATCACGCCTCCTCCTGCTTGCTGCATTTTGTTTCTCTCCCGGTCCCTGCTAAGACTGTAACAGGCCTGTCCTGTCCTGTCCTGTCCTGTCCTGTCCTGTCTTGTGTCTGTCTTTCTGACCTTCTTTAAATGCACAAAATATTAAATAAATAAATGGTGGTTGGTGAGGTCCCCCCCCTTCACTATAAAGTGTCTTTGAGTTAAGAAAAGCGCTATATAAATTCAATTCATTATTAATATTAGTATTACATCCCCTACTCTGCCCCTTGTCAGTGTCCATATAAAAAAGGTAAAACCTACTCCTCTACCTTGCTCTATTCCCCTTTCCTCTCATCTCTCTGTTTTATGTGTTTGTGCAACAAGCAACCTGATGACCTGCGTTTAGTTCTGCTGATCAACCCTTTAACCCTCTTCTGTAGAAATTGGTTGGATGCACAGAGAGTGAGAGGTGGGTGGAAGCGATTGGTCGGGTCAAAACTAGGGCTGGCTAGTAAGGAAACAAACAACAATGCTTTTTTTTATCTATAGGTTTCAGGATTTCTATACAGGCTTTATTTTCTCAACAAAGAAAATGACTCAACGAATGAAATGTATGAACTCACTCTGAACCTAATAATGGTTTGCCCCATCTGCTAAGATCTCAAGGGACGTTGTTCTGTGTACCTGAAATAATAATATTACTAGACACACACATTTCCCACACTGTGCTAAACATAGCGCTTTTCAATCCATTTTGACATCGGACCATAATCAAAACCCACTCATGTTCCAGACTATCCAAACTTGTTGAAACCACAAAACACCAATTTCAACCACCTGGATCTACAATGTCTTTTCTAGAGAAGGGGGAATTGTACAGCAGTATAATGATGATGCTGGCCTAAGCCTTGATATCTACAGCTTCAGCAGGATGGAGAAGGATGGATCTTCTACTCTCTTTCTATCTATCATGACGCTTCCATTGGGAGCTAAATGTGAACTAGCAGCATGCTGTCTGGTTGAACTACAGCTCCCCGCCTTGCAGGTCAAACAGTGAATTCTGTGTCATTCCTCCAGCAGCGATACGAGGGTTATGTTTCCTCTACAACCCAGGACATCTCTCAGGGCTGTCACTGGAACTCACCCACTCCCCCCTGTGAGGCTCTGTGATGGCAGACGATATTTCTCTCCTCCAAAGTGCCGAATGTTCCGCATGACAGCGCTGGGGTGTCGGGCGGATTCGGTAGAGCAGCTTTACGCTTTGAGGGGCTTTCTGCTCCGTGAGTCACTGCTAGCATCACGCAGTTCGAGCCGACAGCCCCCCGGTGAAAACCGGTCTATTCCTGACTAGGAACGACTGGCGAGAAGGAGAGTGGGGGGGGGGGGAGAGAGGGGGAGGGACCCAGGGGAGGGAGAGAGAGGGACCCAGGGGAGAGAGAGAGGGACCCAGGGGAGAGAGAGAGAGAGAGAGAGAGAGAGAGAGAGAGAGAGAGAGAGAGAGAGAGAGAGAGAGAGAGAGAGAGAGAGAGAGAGAGAGAGAGAGAGAGAGAGAGAGAGAGAGAGAGAGAGAGAGAGAGAGAGAGAGAGAGAGAGAGAGAGAGAGAGAGAGAGAGAGAGAGAGAGAGAGAGAGAGAGAGAGAGAGAGAGAGCCAGACCCAAGGGGTAGAGACTCACTAATTCTCGCCCACTTTGAATTCCCTTTCAGGTGTGGCCCTGCCTGAGGAGGTGAACAACTGTGTGACGCACAAGACCTCGCCCTCGCACCCGGGCCCCGGGGACAAGGTGCAGACAGGCACCGTGGAGCTGTCCGTCTCCGAGGCGGCGGCGGACGAGGGCCGCGCCGGGGAAGAGGACGCCGAAGCCGGTCCCCCGGGGGAGACGGCGGGCCCCTCAGAGCCTCAGGAGTCCGGTCGGACTGAGCCTAGTGATGAGGGGGAGGAGCCGGAGCCGGAGGGGGAGGGGCCAGAGGTGGAGGTGCCTGAGGGGGCGGAGCCGGAGGACGACGACGCCGCCGCCCCAAGTGGCAGCGGCAGCCAATCAGTGGATGAGTTAATGGCTGATTGGCAGGAGGACTTGGACGCGTTTCAGCAGATGGACAAAGAGGAGCTCTGACAGTCACCTGAATCCCCCCCCGCCCCCTGTGACTGTGGTACGACCCAGATGGGGGACAGCTGCGGTTCCCTTACAATCATCAGATGAAAAAAAATAAAAGAGACGTGTGAAAAGGGAAGGCTTTTTAAGAGCAGAAATAATGAATCTGGCACGTTTAGAAAAACGACAATACAAACTGAACAAAGAGGCTGTAGATGATATTATACGAGCAGTATTCCTCAGTGGGAGACAGAAGGCTGATTGGAAGCTATCTTTAACCTCAAGAAGGTCCTTGTAGCTGATGGGTTATTGTTTGGGTTCCAAGGAGGAGGGAAGTCCCTCACTTCACTGTCAGAGCGCTCTGCACAACCCATTCTAGAGACAACAAGCTACAGGGACTAGACTACACATAACCATAAGCTTACTCTCGCGTTGGACTTCATCTTGCTCTCTATGCATTTTTATCGGACTCTTTTACTTACAAATGGGAAGCCATAATCAATGTTGATTTGATTTAATAAACTGGTCAAACTTTACTTAGTGGGGCCTGCATTGAGGGTATGACATGAAGCCCCATTAGTGGGGGCCGCTGGCCTACATTGAAACACGGTACTGGTTCGCAAAGCCTTCTCCCCTGGAAGATGTATGTATATGTACAAAGATGTAATTGTCCAGATATTTTTGTTTATATTGACTATATAGCTTTGCATCGTTTCTGGTCGTGCTGACTGATCAACCAGCCGTACCAGGGAAAAAATACCTCTCGCTGGACCACATAGTGTTGAGCGGACCAGCCCTTCAATGTACTGCGATTTAAGCTTGGGGTGGCACTACCACCGATGGCCACCAGAGGGCGGAGCGGTTTTTAGCTCACGGCTCAGTCTGCGGTGAGCTGAGCTCACTGAAATAGGAAATTTAGCAAATAAATTAACTGAAGATAAGGTGGAATATAATAAAATGGAATTACTTTTAATTGCTGTATCTTTTTTTCCATGTGTCGATTATTTTTTTAATGATTGATCTATGAAGACATGAAGTAAAAACTAAAAAATATATATTTATTGCCACATCCAGCGAATTTAAGTATCACAAATTGAAATCCATGGGCTATCTTTTTGAATCAAATATATTTAAATATTCAAATGTGATTTATGAATACAAGTATGACGTAATAAAAAAAAAATAAAAGTTGACATTTTTTGGATGCTCATTATAAAGTTTGATTTTCATCGATTTCCAAATAAGTTGAGGAAAATCACCCATCTATAGGCACTCCCCATCAAGATGGCTGCATTACTGCGTGAAACAGGGTTCTCCTGGAGAAATGACGCAAGCCCCGGTTAACGTGGGTTTAGTTGTACGGTAGCAGACTCTCTCTGAGCCACTCCACCACAGCGCTGCGCCGTCCCCGCCAAGCCGCCAGTTCTCAAGTGGACCGAACGGAACCGGTTCATCAAAGTGAGTAGAAAACGCGCAGACTAGTGCCTTTCCAGTACATCTACTGTATCATTTGAGCCCGGAGAAGGACCCATGTACTTCCTATTCCACCTCGGATCCTCGCTGTCCCTTCTGTTGTTGTTCCCCGAGTGCCGTGATTACCCGGCGCGGTCCTTCCTGGATCTCAGGGTTTGTATCGTCCATATTCTGGGTTCTCGATTCCAGCAAATACAGCAGATGGGGATCAGGAAGTGGCAGATGTTGTTGTTTGTGTTGCTTGGGGTCATTACATTGTGATCTGAATGAACACGGCTCGTTTTTTGGACAGTTGTGTTCTTGCGTTTTATTTTCTTCCATATCGATGCTGGCTGCTGTCCTGCCCCCCCCCCCTACAGTAGGCAGTTGTGGTTTTTTCGCTGGTTCGGCGATCACCAACTCGAAAGAAAATAGCGAATCACTGGTGTGGGATCATGCAGTCCGCTGACCTTTTTGTGTTACTAGAGCAATGTGTGTTGAATCGCCTAGTAGTAGTATTCAGTTTGCATTCCCTTTGCCCTCGGACTCTCTCCTGGTCCCCGAGGCAGACAATGCCCCCAGTGTGTACCGGAGAGCGCAGCTGGACCCAGCTGTGGAGACTCCTACCGAACTGCTCCTCTGCCCCTCGGGGCTCCAGGCAGACCTCCACTGCCCTGGATCCACTCGCTCTCTGTTCACACTGGCAAAGGGACATTCCCGCTGTAGGGAAGACCGCATGGATCCCTTAGCTTCGATGCTACATGAGCAGCGTTCTGGCCAACATGGGACACATCCAGACACAGCAAGCGTTATTTACTGGAGGATCCGAGCAATAACATGTGCATTCCTGGATGCAACTCTTTCAGTGTTTGGGAGGGGACAGACCGACAGACAGACAGTCATACTAGTGTAGACTTCCCCTTGTGAAATGTACCGGGTCGCCGTCATGCTTGCACGACACTGGTGTGAGAGTAGGGTTTATTTGCTTTGTATTATTGTCCATAGTGGGCTGCTGTCACCAGCAGCTTAAAACAGAGATGTATAGGCTGATTTTACCTGCGATTCGCTGATTGGAGCAACACGCAGGGAGCCCCCTCCCATTCTCAGCCGTCTGGCTCCAGCCATCTCCCTCCATCTGCCCCTCTCTCTTTCTCTCTCTCTCTCCCTCCCTCCATATCTGCTCCACTCTCCCTATTGCTTTCGATCCCAGCCTAATGTGATATGTATGTGCGTTTGTGCGTGTGTGATTTCTTCGCTCACACATGGGTTTGGTTCAGGCGGCTAGCAGATGAAACGTGGTCCTCCCTGCCAAAAAAGTGTGTGTGTGTGTGTGTGTGTGTGTGTGTGTGTCATAGACAGCATGTTCTATTATTAGGCCTGCCCTATAATCTCCCATCCTGTCTCTCATCCACCAGACCGTCCGCACGGCCTCTCACCTTGTGTCCTCTCACCTTGTGTCCTCTCACCTTGTGTCCGCTCACCTTGTGTCCTCTCTCCTCACCTTGTGTCCCCTCTCTCCTCACCTTGTGTCCTCTCTCCTTGTGTCCTCTCCCCTCAACTTGCGTCCTCTCCACTTTCCACTCACCTTGTGTCTCCTTGTGTCCTCTCTCCTCTCACCTTGTGTCCTCTCACCTTGTGTCCTCTCACCTTGTGTCCCCTCTCTCCTCTCCTTGTGTCTTCTCTCCTTACCATGTGTCCTGTTTCCTCACCTACTCTCCTCTCACCTTGTGTCCTCTCTCCTCTCTCCTTGTGTCTTCTCCTCCTCCCTCTTCCCTCACCTTGTTCCCCCTCTCTCCTCACCTTGTGTCCTCTATCCTCTCACCTTGTGTCCTCTCACCTTGTCCCCTCTCCCAGCTGCAGACTCCTAAACATGTACACATGCCGTCTGTCCGCTGGGACGTACGGACGGCCGTTCTGAGTGCCGTGGACCCGTCATGATGCAACACGAGTGACTCCACCCTTCGTGGCTGTGAGGAGGGGGGTTTCCATGGTTACCAGGATGTCCTTTTGTGTGTGTGTGTGTGTGTGTGTGTGATGTTTAGTGTGGCGGTGGCACTGCGCGTGGAGTGGTGTTGAGTGTCAGACCAGGCTCTCTTTGTTGCAGTACAGAAAGTACAAGACCAGCACAACATGATCGCTACTGGCTCTGTCTGTCTGTCTGTCTGTCTGTCTGTCTGGTTCCCTGGCTCTGTCTGTCTGTCTGGTTCCCTGGCTCTGTCTGTCTGGTTCCCTGGCTCTGTCTGTCTGGTTCCCTGGCTCTGTCTGTCTGTCTGGTTCCCTGGCTGGCTGTCTGGATGAAGTGTGTGTGTGTGTGTGTGTGTGTGTGTGTGTGTGTGTGTGTGTGTGTGTGTGTGTGTGTGTGTGTGTGTGTGTGTGTGTGTGTGTGTGTGTGTGTGTGTGTGTGTGTGTGTGTGTGTGTGTGTGAGAGAGAGACTACATTGGCATTGCAGGGCTGTATGCACTGGACTGTGTTGGTCCCGTTTGTCTCTCTGACTTGGCAGTTCTGCAGTGCTGCAGACCGGTCCAGGGCAGTCGCTGTGTGTTCTGTTGGCCGGTGTGTTTGTCCGTCTTCCTGTACCAGTCCACAGGGGACGGCACATTCTGTGAAGGGCGTGTACACATGCCGCTGCGTCACATGACCTGGTATCGGTGTGTTTGCTGTGCTCCCTGCAGCCCGTGCCCAGTTTGGGCGGGTCTGAAGGGCACGGTGGCAACAGTCACAGGGAGCGAGAAAAATGGCTCGTCTGTGCATTTTCATGGCTCTATAGTACGCTGACTTTCCCTCTCACTGGGTCTTGCTTTCCCTCGGTCTCCCTCTTCCCCTGTATCTCTGTTTCTTCCTCTGATTCATAGTTTTTCTTTCTCTCTCACTGTCTCCCACTTCTCTCTCTCTGCCTGTTGTCTTCTGTGCATGAGTCTCTGTCTCTCTCTCTGTCTCCCTCTCTCTCAATGTCTGTCTCTCTCTCTGTCTCTCTCTCTGTCTCCCTCTCTCTCAATGTCTGTACTGTGTGTGTCTGTCTCTCTCTCTGTCTCCCTCTCTCTCAATGTCTGTACTGTGTGTGTCTGTCTGTCTCTCTCTCTGTCTCTCTCTCTGCCTTCCTCTCTCTCAGTGTCTGTACTGTGTGTGTCTGTCTCTGTTTGTCTACCTCTCTCTCTGTCTCCCTCTCAATGTCTGTACTGTGTCTGTCTGTCTCCCTCTATGTGTGTGTGTGTGTGTGTGTGTCTGTCTGTCTCTCAGTGTCTGTACTGTGTGTCTGTCTCCCCCTTCTTTAATCTCCCCCAGAGATGTTTATTCCCATCAGGCTGAACTGGTCTGTTCCTTCTCTCCGTGGAGGCCGGCGTGCCTGGTATGTTGATGAGATGGATAGCAGCACCTCACTGCTAAATTGAGCTCAGAGAACCGAACTGAGGGCAGCCAAGAGCTGATTGGGCCGTCTCTCCTCAAGGTGTTGATATGCTGCATGTGGTGGTGGTGGTGATGAGGATGATGATGATGATGATAACCTTCCTTTTGCACACTCTGTATCTGAAGAGCTAGTGCTTTGAGTCAATATTCGCTTTGTTCGTCTATTCTAGTACTTTCAGGGAGTTTCGATGGTAAGTGACCACATGGCATCACCATCATCATTTGGTCATCAAATGATATATGGTTAAACATATATTCCAACAGAAAACCGATTCCATTCCAATTGTGCCCTAGAATATATATAAATGCAAATATTCTCCACAGTGTGATGCTTGAGATTCATATCGATAGCAAACGGGCATACTGCATCATATGGGACTTTAAGAAGCTTTTCTGAGCACGTAGAGAAACCAATATGCCTGCACTGTTTTCCAACATTACAGGGTTGATTCACTGAAAGGTTTTCATTACTTTCTGCTGTTGGATTGGTGATTGTTTAGCTCTGTGCAGTGTGGTCGTCGTGCTGTACACTGCTGTTTCCATCTGAAAGGGTAATGGGGAGACCAGTCACAATGCATGATATTGAATGAGCATTTCCACGCTAATTTGTGGCTAGCTCGTTTAAAAGCCAGCCATGGGTGGAATTGGGGAACGATCATTTAAAATGAAAAATTATTTTCAGTGCCACCTCCAACATGTCAAACACACGCACGCACATGCACACGCACAGCGTGCCTTTGCCAATTATTCTGCAGTATCCTTGCCAATTATACATAGATTGATATTAGGCTACTTATTTCAGCACTAATCATTTCTAATGAATAATCGTTGGGCTGTTTCATTTTGCTATCATGCAGTGGCTTAGGTTTAGAGCTCCGGATGATAACATTCAAACCGACCTGACCCCCGTTCCTTAGCCAATGGTGAGGTTTGGTTTGTCCACCACGTTCAACCGTCACAGAGGTCACATGACGCAGGCGTGTTGAACAGGGGGTAGGCCTGCACGATTCAGGGAAACATTTGAATCAACGATTTTTTTAGCTTAGAATTGATATCACGATTCTCTGCCTCGATTTTTTTTCTCTCACGAAATGTCATTCTTATTGCACACATGAACCATGACAAAAAAAAAATGGCAGTACCAAACATAGTTTTTCGGCACCTCGTTGCGTTTCATATGGCCCTTTATAACTGATTAAAGTGCTGTATCAAAAACGGATTGATTTATTTTGTACATATTGCAGTATATTGTCTTTAATTGCTGGCCTTTCATAACTACTGAACCAACTCCACACACCTGTAAATGAAGGCTTTAAAAAAAATAATAAACATTTTTTTAATTTAAAACTTATATCCACACAGGGGCGAATCGAGATTGCGATTTTATAACGATTTATCGTGCAGGCCTATCAGAGAGCGTGCTCATCACAGCGGCCTCTCCGTGTACATCAGGCTATGCTCCATATCACGGAGCACACATGAACAAGGCCCGCCTCTCTGAGTCTCTGGTACAGGAGGACGAATCACAGAGAGCCAGGAGCTGTTTCGGTGCATCTCCGGGAACCGTCTTGAGAATGAACCTCTGAAACCTATCTTATGTTAATGCTTGAGTCGATTTTTTTCTTTGATATAAAGATTAAATTGATATGGAAATGCGAGTGTAGAGTTGTGGTCAAGGCAGCCGTAGTGAGTGGGAACCCGGGTTAGTTTGCAGCTCTGCACTGTCATGTGAAACGTGCACTATCGTGTGTAACGTGCGCTGTCGTGTGAAACGTGCACTGTCGTTTGTGACCTGCACTGTCATGTGTAACGTGCACTATTGTGTGTATAATGCCCTGTCGTGTGTGAATAATGCACTGTTGTTTGTCACATCACGGTCATGTGTAACGTGCACACCCTGTCCCCGCATGTTTTATGTGCAGATGAACTCTGTATAACGCGTCACAGTTCGCGGGAAGTCACAGACTAATAATTACATCTCCGCTGCCAGCATGGACTTGTCAAACTGCCTTAATGAAGTCGAAATGTCATTGTGCAATTTGTGTTAGAAATGTCTGCAAACGACATGCGAGAAGAACGTTGGTTTATTCCTGTCAATTCCTGGGGAAGTGTGTGAATAACGGCAGAGTATCGCAGCCCTGAATTGACACGACTCTTCGCTTTCAGCAGACATCAAGAATACACCTTAATCATAGGAGCCTTGCAAATATCTTGTTCCTCATGGATTTAAATTAACTGTGTCAACATGGCAGAAGATGACATGCTGTACTGTCTTGGGACTGAATTGTTGTTGAATTCCCTCCTTTTGTAAAGCCATGCTCTCTATCAAAGTGGCTGATAAAGTGCGTGCGTGAGTGTACAACCTTTTGAAATGAGAAAAGCGTACATATTGTACATTTATTTTGTAATCGAAAGAGAATGAGTATGGGAGCCTGGCAGGTCTTTACACAAGGCGCTGTTTAGATAAACAGGAGACGGAATGCATTGAGGGAACCGTCAACCCTTAAAAACGATGTCAAGCGATCCCATTGTTCACTGGAATGAAGAAGTCTACTTCCATGACCGTGTGTGACTGACTGGACGGGGCTTTCTTGTTCTGTGTGTGTGTGTGTGTGTGTGTGTGTGTGTGTGTGTGTGTGTGTGTGTGTGTGTGTGAACCCAAGGATGAATGCACAAGACTCATCATACTGTGTGAATGACATTTGCGCTTGTACATTGTACTTCCCCTACATGTATCTCCCTTCATTTCCCTTCCTTTCCCCTACATGTATGTATATATATATATATATATATTCCCTCTAAAACCCCATAATGAGTTTAGCGCTGGCGCCTGCACCAGCTCGCTCCCCCTGAGTTTGCGCCCGCTGCGTCGAGGCGCTGGCAGCCCCAGCTCGCCCCGTCAGGCTGACGGAGCGCTGCGCCCGGGACCAGAGCTCGCCGTCGCTGCCAGGTCTAGAGTAAATATTATCGAGCTTTGGCCGCGGAGCCGCGGCAGAACCACGGCCCGTCACACGCGACCAGAGCCCTGGAGGTGGCGGCTCCCCCTGCAGGACGGGAAGCACACCGCACCACTGGGAACTACCGGGAACTAGTGGGAGGGGCAGAACTGGGACGGACACGACTGGGAGGGAAACTACTGGGACAGAAAGGAACCTACTGGGACGGACACTACTGGGACGGAAAGGAACCTACTGGGACGGACACGACTGGGAGGGAAACTACTGGGACAGAAAGGAACCTACTGGGACGGACACTACTGGGACAGAAAGGAACCTACTGGGACAGAAAGGAACCTACTGGGACGGGCACTACTGGGACAGAAAGGAACCTACTGGGACGGACACTACTGGGACAGAAAGGAACCTACTGGGACAGAAAGGAACCTACTGGGACAGACACTACTGGGACAGAAAGGAACCTACTGGGACAGAAAGGAACCTACTGGGACGGACACTACTGGGACAGAAGGGAACCTACTGGGACGGACACTACTGGGACAGAAGGGAACCTACTGGGACGGACACTACTGGGACAGAAGGGAACCTACTGGGATGGACACTACTGGGACAGAAGGGAACCTACTGGGACGGACACTACTGGGACAGAAAGGAACCTACTGGGACAGAAGGGACACAACTGGGACGACACATCTGGGACGGGCACTACTGGGAGCTCCCCTGCAGTCTTAATGTCACTGCTTTTGGTTAAAACCTTCTCTTTTTTTGGTGTCACATTGTCTTGTTAGGAATACAAGATAGTTTGTAGGAAATCTTGATGGGCGCGAATATAAACTATTTGGTAGGAACATGAGCCAGTTGGTCCTCGGAATATAGGGTTAGGGTTAGTCAGTTGTTAGGATTCGGAGCTGGTTGTGGGTTGGAGGCATGTAAACAGTGAAGAGCTCCGGCTCGCTGGGGCTGCTTGTTGCTCCGCCATCTTGTATTTGACGTCAGGCCGCAGGGGACATTTCTGTGAATTGGTCGTCATCGCGCCCCAACTCGACCGCAGGACCTCAGGTACGTGTGTTGCAACACGGAGTGGTTCTACGATGTGATAGGCTGGGAAGGTCTCTCTCTCTCTCTCTCTCTCTCTCTCTCTCTCTCTCTCTCTCTCTCTCTCTCTCTCTCTCTCTCTCTCTCTCTCTCTCTCTCTCTCTCTCTCTCTCTCTCTCTCTCTCGCACGCCCTGTGTCCACGCCTGAGGCTGCTCTCTGTATCAGTCAGCCTTTGTACTGGTAGTACTGGGCCACACCCATCTGGCCTGGGACGAGACCCTGCAGGGGAGCGGGGGGGGGGGGGGGGGCGTCGTCTCTCCTGAAGAACTGCTCCGCCGTCAGAGAGGGTGAAGGGGAAACTTTTGAGACGATTAACGTCCCTAAACTTGTAATAGTCTCTCACAACTCAGTCTATAGTTCCTACCTCCCATCGACCTGTTTTGGTTCTCTAAACAACGCTGTGTCTTCCTCTCTCGCTGTTGTCTGTCTTTCTCTCCCCCCCCCCCCTCCCCCCTCATGCTGTTGTCTGAGTCTCTCCCCCCCCAGCCAGTTTTTCAGGCTCTGTGATTGCTCACAAGGCTGCTAGCCAAAGGCCTATTCTTGAAAAAAAGGAAAAGGGAAAAAATGCCTCCTGTACTCGCTCTGTGTGTGTGTGTGTGTGTGTGTGTGTGTGTGTGTGTGTGTGTGTGTGTGTGTGTGTGTGTGGTGTGTGTGTGTGTGTGTGTGTGTGTGTGTTGTGTATCCATCCATCCATCCTCAAATATTTCCACACATTCTTGCCGATATCCTCCTTTTGACAAACTGACTTGTGAGGAATTTTTGCTTAAAAACTAACACACACAACACTCACACAACACACACACACAACACACAGCCACTCCATATGAGCTAACCAGGAGAACGGTGAAACTTGGACTAGGGCAACTGCAAATAAGAATAAGGTCATAACTAATACAAATACGCAGAATCCATCTCAAATGAGTTAGCTTGTTGTCTTGATAAGCAGATGAGGAAAAATAAATGATTGATCAATAGTGAATAAATGTGTAATGATCCGTAACTAAGGGCCGCATTCATATCACTGAGGCAACAGAGCAAATGATTGGTGCTTTGACTTGATAGATGTTACCTTTCAGATTTAAATGAACATATTTTGGTCTTTGACCAAACTCTGATCAATCTTCAGGAGGATATACTGACGATGAACACAAAGTGTGTGTGTGTGTGTGTGTGTGTGTGTGTGTGTGTGTGTGTGTGTGTGTGTGTGTGTGTGTGTGTGTGTGTGTGTGTGTGTGTGTGTGTGTGTGTGTGTGTGTGTGTGTGTGTGTGTGTGTGTGTGTGTGTGCGCGTGCGTGCGTGCGTGCGTGATCATCCGATATGTCCAGAGTAACTGCTGTCAAACCAAGACGGCTGGCTTGAATGTGTGAGGAGGACTCGTGTGCCAGATATTGTCATCAGATCTCGATCCCTGCGTCGCTGTGCACGCGGCCGCGTGGGAGAGGATCGCCGGGGGTCTGGGAGCGGGGGGGGGGGGGGGGGGGGGGGGGGTGACGACCGTTGGTGTTAGGATCTTGGCTTACCCTCCAGAGTCGTCTTGCCCCATTGACACACTTCCACATCTGTTCTGGGAGGCCAACAGCTTTGCAGTGGTCCCACCCCCCACCCACGGTGCCCTGACCCGGTCAGCGAGCAGCGCACGGCACTGACACTGTCACCGTTCACAGCTGCGCCGCTCAGATCGCTGCTGCTGCTCAGTCTGTTTGTGAAAGTGAGCAGCGTGACGCGCCGCACACAATCCCTTCTCTCTCCAGCCATCCTCAAGCTGCAGCGGCTGAGTTCGGTCCAGCCAGACGTCACCTGATCCCTGGGATCACAGCGCATAACGCATAACGCAGGCCACAGTCACCTGGACCCAAACGGGTCAGGCGTGTTCAGACGGATCACGTGCTGTACGTCCGTCTCTGACGAGGTGACGAGTCGCTGCATGTCTCTGGCTGCCACACACATCCCGGCAGTAGTTTCCCGCAGCGCAACAATAGGCGTCCGGCCGCCACAGCTGGGCTATTTATAGTCGGTGCTCTCAATCACTATTTTGTGCGGCTCTCTACTTTCAACTCGCACTCGCATCAAATCCCCTCAGAGCGACGCCACCGCCGTCGCCACCCACATGCAGAGCCTCTCTCTGAAGTCCAGCGCTCAGGTCCTCTCTCCGACTCGCGTCGGGGATTCCTCCGCTCCCCTCGGCTAAGCCACTGGTGCCATCTCCTCCCTCCCTCCCCGAGGCCCGTGGTGGTCCTATGTAGGTCGCGCAAGGACAAGGTGTGTGTGTGTGTGTGTGCGTGCGTGTGTGTGGTGGGGTGGTTTTCTCTCCGGTTGGAATTGCTCCACTTCCTGTAGTGATTCTCTTAGGTGACATTCCACAGGTTGTATAATTCTCTTAGGTGACATTCCACAGGTTGTATAGGTTTAACTCCCAGCCGTTTTGTTCTACCTTCGTACAGACGCACACACCGTGTCTAATGGACTGGGGGTCGTAAGCTGAGTTAGCTTGTGTTATAGTGAGTTGTTGGTCCCTGTAAGTACACCCCCCCCCCGCTAGTGCTCTTGACACACACACACACACACACCTCTCTTTGTGTGAGTCTGCTTTCAGTATTCTCATTCCTTGATCCTCAGGAACCTCCAGAGAAAGCGTTGTGTACAGTAAGGGTGGAGCGAGCTCGGCCCGTGGAGATTAATGTTATCAAGGCTGACCTTGGAGCTGAAGAGGATAATCATGCATTGGATTCCCCACTCCCACTCGTACGCACACACACACTTAATGCACTGGGATAGATTGACCCAATTGTGAGGTGTGTTGGTGCAGATTTCCTTAAGACTTTCTCACCCTATCAGAGGAGACGCATCGACTGAGTGCCTGGGTGAAATGCGACGAACTTGATTAAGGGGATCTGGATGGTCACATCAACACTTTATGATGCGTCCAAACAATAAGAGGTTGATTTCCGTGGGGGCATCGCTTGATTTAATGTGTGTGTGTGTGTGTGTGTGTGTGTGTGTGGCTGTGTGCACGTGCACAAAGACAGGCGAACAAATTGAAGATAAACAGGTACGATTATGCACGGAAAATCCCACGTGAGGTGGATAGCATTTTCAATGAGGCGATTACCATGGCATTCATTAGGCCATTTCCATAGGGTAATAAATCACACACACACACACACACACACACACACACACACACACACACACACACACACACACACACACACACACACACACACACACACACACACACACACACACGTCCTGCCGCTCTCCATCCAGTACACCTGGTGCTTTGTGTGGGGACCGGGGGGCGGGGGGGCGATGCGGTGACCTCAGCACGGCAAACACCGTCAACTTCAAACACTCAGAGGAGCTGAAGGAGGAGTGGGTGGGTGGGGTCGGACGGGGGATGGAAGGACATCTGAAGCACCGTGCATTTGTCAGTCTACCCCTCCTTCTTTCTAGACTGTCTTTATCCCTTTTGTTCCACTCTCTCTCCCCCCCCCCCCCCCCCACCCAATCCCCTCTGTGCTGCCCTCCCCCCCCCGCGCCTCTTGTATTGTTTGGTGTCTCCACTGTCAGCGCTCCTCTTTCCTCCGCTCGCTCCGTCTTTCTCTGCTGTTCGTCTTGTCTTCGCTTTGAACCGATTTCGATTCACCAACCAACCAGGCTCCTTCCCTCATCCTCCATCTTCCCATCGCCGCTCAACTGTGTGTGTGTGTGTGTGTGAGAGAGAGAGAGAGAGAGAGAGAGAGAGAGAGAGAGAGAGAGAGAGAGAGAGAGAGAGAGAGAGAGAGAGAGAGAGAGAGAGAGAGAGAGAGAGAGAGAGAGAGAGGAGAGAGAGAGAGAGAGAGAGAGAGAGAGAGAGAGAGAGAGAGAGATTTGTCATACAGATTGTGTCACTGACATCCCCACTCTTGTGACTGACGGCATGAGGCCTCTTGTGACGGGGACAGTGCACCAGTGGGGAACACGAGTGTGTGTGTGTGTGAGTGATTGACGGGGGACATAACATGGGATGTGCGAGTGAGTGACAGGGGCAATGGATTAACTCAGTTTCTCAGCTGCTCTGCACGGTGGCTGCTTGTCTCGGGTCGCACCCCCCCCCGGTGGGTCCTGTAATCAGGAACAGCTGCTGGCTGAGGAGGCAAGTCATGGGTGATGTAGCGGGCAGATGTGCAGAGCGAAGGGTTAAACGGGGTAGGCTCCTGTGGGGGCTGCAGTCCTGTTTGAATCTCTGTCTTCAACCGTGGAGCAGCGAGACCTCAGAGATCCTGTGGCTGACGTTCGATCAACGGACAACGGACATCTCAATGTTGTGCTCAGGCCATTGGAGAACGGATTTTGGAGGCAGGGCTGTAGTACCAAATGAGTCCACGTACAGAGCTGGAAGGAGCTGCCCCCTGGAGGGGGCGTTGGGTCTGGGGGGGGGGGGGGGGGGAGGTGGGTACGATGGGGCCTGTGGCGTTGCCAGATTGGTCGCCTTTTGCCGTTGTCCAGCTAGTGAAATAAACGAATACAAACCAAATGCTGCTTTTGAATAGACGGCCACACCCTCCCCGTGCAGTCGTAATGTCTGAGTGGGTTTCGCCATGTTTGAAGGGCTCATGGGTCTGTGTCGGGCCCCAGAGAGTGAGGCTCATGGGTCTGTGTGTTGCAGGTGCGATGCTGAGGAGGGGCCCCAGAGAGTGAGGCCATGGGCTGCACCTCGGCCAAGCAGGTGTCGGCCGTGCCCAGCGACGAGGACGGACGCGGCGGCGGCGGCAAGGCCTACAGCAACGGAGACCTCTTCACAGGTAACCGCACGCACGCAAGCGTGCACTCATGCCTCACTCACTCACTCACTCACTCGTTCATTCATTCATTCACTCACTCACTCACTCACTCACACAGACACGCAGACACTCTTTCCTGCAGACACTCTTTCCCGCAGACACTCACTCACGCACACAGATACGCGAGCAGGCACACACACACACACACACACACACAAACTCAGTCACACGCACGCACGCAGACACACCCCACGCACACACTGCCAGCGATGCGTGGCTAGGACCGCGGCTGGGGGTCTGACAGCGCTACAGCTCTGACGTTAAGTCCTGCGGAGAGGGAACCATGGCGGCGGCACCCCCCCCTCCCCAAAGCCTCAACAGAGGGAGCTAGACAAAGACACGCAGTTCGACCCAAAACGGAGCGCGGTGGGGGCATGTGTAGGCGGCTCTCTGGCTCCAGCGCTGCCTGGAGGTAGCTCGCCAGCGGACTGCTCTGTGGCGCCGCGCCGTGAATGGAAACCTATGGAAGGGGAGGGGGGGAGGGATATAAGGGCTATGGGTTGATCAGGGATTAGCGGGGGATTAAGGATTGGCATTGGTGTAAACGCACGCACACGCACGCACACACACACACACTCTCTCTCTAAATGAGCGTGGCCGATGAAGACCCACAGCCAGCTGGCCGCCCCCCCCCCCCCAAACACTCGAGTCTCTCTCCACCTTTATCTAATTTCTCCATCTTTCTTTTAATTTTCACTCGTCTGTCCATCCCCCCTCATCACAGGCGAAGGCGGGTGTTGGGGGCGGGCGGGGGAGCATGATGAGCTCCAAGACTACTTCTGTGGCTGTTGTTGTTATGATTACCGTTACTATTAGGCTCCGGCTCTGTTCGTCCTCCCTCCTTCATGGCCCCAGGGCCTCGTTCTCTGACTCTCTCTCTCTCCCGCTCTCTGGCTCTGCTCTCTCTCCTGTTCCTCTCTCTCCCGCTCTCTCTCTGGCTCTGCTCTCTCTCCTGTTCCTCTCTCTCCCCGCTCTCTCTCTGGCTCTGCTCTCTCTCCTGTTCCTCTCTCTCCCGCTCTCTCTCTGGCTCTGCTCTCTCTCCTGTTCCTCTCTCTCCCGCTCTCTCTCTGGCTCTGCTCTCTCTCCCGCTCTCTCTCTGGCTCTGCTCTCTCTCCTGTTCCTCTCTCTCCCGCTCTCTCTCTGGCTCTGCTCTCTCTCCTGCTCTCTCTCTGGCTCTGCTCTCTCTCCTGTTCCTCTCTCTCTTTCGGCTCCCCAGCATTTCTTCACCTATTTCGTCTTTGGCCCTCACACTCTCTCTCTGTCTCTCCCTCGCACACTTTCCTCCTCCCTTCCCGCCTTCTACCCGTCCCTCTACCCATGCTCCGCAGATTTCTCGCTCGCTCTCGCTCTCTTTTGCTGTGGCTTCTTATCAGGTCGTGACCTTGTGTCCTCCCTCCCTTCATTCCTTCCATCATTCCTCCCTTCCTCCCCCCTGTGGGTGTCTTGTACGGACGGAAGACAGGAAGTACATATTCTACTGATCGTGTGTGTGTGTGTGTGTGTGTGCGTGCGCGTGTGTCCAACGTCCTCCTTCACCCCCAGGCCACTTCCTGTCAGGGGAACCTGTTCCTCTCTCGGTCCCGCCCCCCCCCCTCCCCAAGGAACACGTTGTTGTACACAGCCACAAGTTGGTGGAGCCTGTAGATGGACACACAACAGTGGACCTTTACGTTTGTGTGTGTGTTTGTGTGTGTGTGCCCACTCATTGTTGTGGCGGCTGCCCCACTCCAGGCAGATCCAGGCCACAGCCCCACTCTCGCACAATAACCGGAAAAAGGCTCAGCTCCCTTACACATACACTGGAGCGCAGGCTGCTCTCCCTACACAGTCGACAACTTGTTATTGTTGCCAGGCAAAGTGTGTGTTATGATTTGAGCATGATGTGTTTGAGGAACTGATCAGGCTGGGGGGATTTTCTCCCTCACCAATTTACATTTACATTTAGCAGACGCTTTTATCCAAAGCACCTTCAGCCGTTCACGTACACTTTCTCACACCGACGGTTGAGTCGACCAGGCAGGACGACCGGTCAGCTCGTCGGGAGCAGTCAGGGCGAGGGCGTCTCGCTCAGGGACACCTCGACACTCAAGCTAGGAGGAGCCGGAGATCGAACTAGCGACCTTCAGGTTACCAGTCGACCCGCTCTACCTCCGGAGCTGCTGTCGCCCCACCGCAAACTCACCAGCCCCTGTTGGTCTCTCTACCAGGGGCCTAAGACGACCCTCCCCTCCCCTCTGCTGAGGTTTGCTTCACATGAACACTTTCAGACTGTAAGACTGCGAACTCCTACCCAGAGCCTTCCTGCTCCGTACCGTATAACAACGGCCGTCGGGCCGCGTTCCAAACTGGCTTTAAGCGTCTGACCGTAATGGAAGGAGTCCCCGTATGGATGGTTCTACGCATGCATGACTGGAGGTCTGATCTTCTCGAACCAACGTCCGACGGCCCTCACGCCTGGCAGGGGTGTGTCGGGGGGTGGGGGGGGGGGAGGTGTTGTGTGTCAGGTGAAGCTGTCTTGATGACCAGCTCTGGAGAGAGAGCTGGAGCAGTGATACCAGAGGCCATATTCGCTGGTATCGAACGAGTCAGAACGAGCACGCTCCGAACTAGTAGAGCAATAAAGAACAAAACGGGAACAGCCGCACACGGTCTAAAGTTCAGAACAAAGGGAGAAAAGGGGAACCTAAGAGTAGGACACTAAATCAGCTGTTTTGAAATTAGTCGTTTCCCGAAGTCGCACGGCAAAAGCTCTTTCTGACGTTGAGGTGAACGGCAATTTTCTGAGCTGTCGGGACGGCGGTCATCTGTCACTCCCCGCACCGTGTGTCTCAGTTTGCTATTTCTCAGTCAGGCCCAACACTGAGCTTTCTTTTGCCTGTCCTCTGTTTTCTCTCACATTGCTGGAGCTCTGGGTGATGATTGATTGACCGGAAGTGTGCATGCCTGACCCAGTTTGCTGTTTATACAGAGAGTGTGTGTGTGTATGGCTGTGTCTATGTGAGCTTGCCTTGCATAAGGTGTGTGTGTGTGTGTGTGTGTATGTGTGTGTGTGTGTGTGTGTGTGTGTGTGTGTGTGTGTGTGTGTGTCTTAGCTGACGGTATGCAGCTCGTTCTCTACGGTGAGTTAGTCTCTAGTGTCTATTGATCTCTGAACACCACGTGGCTACGAGGGGGGCTTGATGTAGAGCAGGCCACACGCATAGCTGCCTGCACAAAGTGCACGTGCGTGTGCACGTGTGTGCACGTAGTCCTGAGTGTAAACACTGTATCCCGGCTGGTGTGTGTGTGACGTAGTGTAAATGTCAAGGGTGGAGTGTGTGTGTGTGTGGGGGGGGGGGGGGGGGGGGGGGGGGGGGGGGCATCGCTTTCTAAAGGAAGATGTTTGGGGGGACAGCACTAGGGTCTTCACTGAGGGAATGGAGAAGAACAACTCCCCCCCCCCCCCCCCTTATGCCCAAACATGGACATGGCGTTGCCTCTGAATTGCACAAGCAAAGCACAGTTTGTGCGGAATGCCAAATATGATGATTCACACACACACACACACGGGCGCACACACGCGTACACACACACACCAATCGCACACACACCAATCGTACACGCACACACACACACCAATGGAACACGCGCACACACTTACACAAACACACACCAATAGTACACACACACACACACACACCAATCGTACACACACACACACACACCAATCGTACACACACACCAATGGAACACACACACCAATGGAACACGCACACACATTTACACACAAGTACACACACACCAATAGCACACACACACACACACACACACCAATCATACACACACACACACACCAATCGTGCACACGCATACACACCAATCGTACACACACACCAATAGTGCACACACGTACACCAATCGTACGACCGTGGGTTCCTCATCAGAGAAAAGAGCAAACGCCGTCTGCATCCCGGCCGCATCACTGCTCCTCAGAATAGCCCAGCCCCCCCCCCCCCCCCACCCAGTGCTCTGCGGGCGGGGGGGCGTGCGGCTGTCAGCTCCACGCTGACGGAGGGGTCTTCGCCGCCGGCGAGCGAAAACACACCGTCTGAGAATAGCTGCGCACAGGAACGGCGTTCGCACGCACGCACCCACACACGCACGCACGCACACACGCACGCGTTCACATGGGAACAGCCATACGTGCGCACACACAAAGGCTCCGCCCACACATGACATAGTCCTCAGAACACGTGAGCTTCCTGTGTGACGTGCGCAGCGCTGCGCCCGGCGCGCTCCACGTCTCCAGACTCTGCGTTGGCTCCCTCTAATCGTCCCTGTCCGCCCCCCCCCCCCCCCCAGTCGTCTCGGGGTGCAGAGCGGGTTCGAGTGGCTCTTTAACGGAGCGGCCGCAAGGAGGAAGCTGCTCTTCATCGTGCCCCCGTGTGTTGACACAGGAGGGCTTAGTGTGACGGACGGCCTGGGCAACGTCACGAAATGTACTGCCATGTTCAGACTTGTTTACGTTCCCGTGACAAGCGGCAAAAGGGGAAGCCTTTGTGACTCTCTTCTGTCCTTCCCTTTCAGTGCGGTCTCTCCCTCCGTTTCGTTCTCTGTATTCGGGCAGTGCTCCCGCCCTGTGAACTCTGCTCACGTCCCAATATGACACGAGGGGGTGATGCCGCTGAATGCACTTATTGTTATCTACGACGTTGCCCAGACATAATAGCAACAGACCGACCCACCTTTCAGACAAACGCACGCTTCCTGCAGCGCGTGCACTGAACCATTGGAGGGAGAAAGAGAGGGCGACAGGGGGGAGGGAGAAGGAGACGATGTTGTTGTTGTGGTGTGTGTGTGTGTGTGTGCGTGCGCTGGCATTTGCAAGCAGGTAAGGAGGCTTCATTAACCGACCGGTAGTGTGCGACACCGAGGGGGCTGCTTGCGTTGTCCCCCTGCAGCCGGGGACGTCTTGCCCTGGCTCCGCGGATCACTAAACACGCTGGTTGATGATCCAATGCCTCTCGATTCATGACGTGGGGATACTGAGCATGGTGCCAGTTCACCACTGCACAGAATGCAACGGAGCGTGGGTTTGTTTAGGTGATGAGGTGACGGTGTTGATGCACCAGGCTGAATATGTCATTGTTTATTAGCCTCGTGAACTTGGCTCACTGTCTTGTTAGCAGAGTAAAGGCCAAGAAAGCCCAGGCATGTATGTTCATGTTAATACTTTATTTACCCCCACCCCATTGGCTGCGCTGTGTTTAAAGACGGCCCTCGGGGGGCAGACGAACCTGTTCTGGTGCCACAGAGCTTGTCTTAATGTGTTTAGCTGCAGTGCAAACGTGTAACATCCGGGCGCGCGGTGTCCTGCCCAGGTCTTTGGGTTCACCCTGTGTTGTGTTGGTGTTGGAACAGGGCCATGATACAAAGCGGCTGGCTCACTACGTGGCTGGAGCCAAAACATGACACGGCCTTTCTGCTCCACTGACCTGGAGCTGTTCACGGCTGCCCTCTGGGGGTGGAGCATGTTGATCGGTCCTGTAACCGCTCAGCCTGTCTCCATCTTCTGTACCTATGAAATCGATTTCATATCTATCGCTCTCTTTTGATTTCTCATTGTAGCATTAATGTTCTTATACTCAAACGGCCCTTTCTTCTTAGTGGGAGAAGTCGACTGTGACGGAGCTCTGAGAAAAAGGTTGTCATCACCATAATTATTGACAATGTGTTTCATAGCACTGCTTCTCAATTCCAGATTCCAAGCTGTTGACGGCAACATTAAAGGAGGACTTCTGGGTTCTTCAACATGAACCATATAGACCCAGTCACTCTGGCTCCCAGTGACTAATGCTGACAATCCTTAAGTCCAGTACTGAGACAGAGCGCTTCAGCGATGGGTTTCACCCTATGGGAGCAGTGTCACCCTATGGGTGCACTGCCACCTATCATTTCCATCCTCTAAAAGCATTTGTTTCTGCCACTCAGTGTCTGACAGCGTTACAGAAAGGATCCCAATGAGATATACAGCCTTTATCTTTACCTTTTCGTTTTATCCGGTAGGTTTGTCGCTCTCGGGGAGGATTCTCGCTCTGTGGTTTCAGGAAGAGGTGGCCGGAGGAGTGAGCCAAAGCTGGAGAGAGGAGTTTGTTTTGTTGGAATACAGAAACCATAGCTTAACGTTATCTCAAATATTTGGGTGAAGGAGGTCTGAGATTGTAATGGCAAAAGGGACCTGCAACAAAGAGATTCCAGAGACTTTGCAGACACGATAACAAACAGACGGGATGAAGCAAATTGTAGAAAAAAAGTTTAATTTCTCAGTTGGAATCCTTTCCATAATGTTGACATACTTAGATTAACATATCTGATGAACCATTCCAGAGGAACCCAGAAAATGCTACTGAAATTAGTGTACACTTTAAAAAAATATGTAAAATGTTTCTACGAAACCCAACATATTTTAACGTCGCCATGCTCCACTAGATGCATCTACAATATGTACCCGTGTGCCCTAGACCTCCCCCCCCCATCTCCAACTGCCTCTCTGCTGCCCCAGAGCCCTGCATCATACCATCACCCACCATGCCCCGACCGGCTCCGGCCCTGATCGATGGGCTCATCGTTTCAATTGTCTGATCGACCGCCGATCCAGTGGCTGAGCTGTGGAGCTTAACCTGACGTTGTTTAATCGGATCAATAGCGCAGTGATTCTTTATGATCGCTACGGCCCCGGGCACCGTCTCCGAGCAGAGCGGCTTGATAAGTGGCTGGAGCTGTGTCCTGTCTGACCTCTCTGTCTCTCTCTCTCTGTCTCTCTGTCTCTCTCGCTCTGTCTCTCTCTCTCCTCAGATGAGTACAAGATGAAGGGGGTGGAGGAGGTGAAGTACATGAGAGGGGAGGAGGAGCGGTTGAACGCCCGCAATCAGGAGAACACGGTGAGAGAGAGAGAGAGAGAGAGAGGACACCGCCCAGCAGGGTGGAGTAATGACCAGAAACAAACACACACAAACAACCATTAGTTTGCATTCGCATTGCCACTGTAGCGACTGTCCTCTGTAACCGAGGCAATGCCAATCTCCTGAGCTCTTTATTGTGTCGATTGCTTTCTTTGTCCTGCATCTTCTCCTGCCACAACCCAGCGTTCACTCTCCACGATGGTCACTCCCCGCACGCTGCCTCTCCAAGACCCATTGGGACCCGTTATCTCTCTGCAGAGTTTTGGTTAATGCTCAGAGTGCATCTATATATATATCATAATCTCAGACACACAAAGTGTTTTTCTTGGCAGGCTGATTTTCTGTAGTAAGAGTGATGCGCCTTTTTTCTTCTCTTTGGCCCTGATCACACCGAGCGTAAGCGTTTTCTCGGTGATCCCGTCCCCGT
>NC_136940.1:25009608-25012108 GCF_949987615.1 Pollachius pollachius
CACCGTCTGAGCTCAGCTTAAAGGGATAGAGGTGTGGTTGCCGTGGAGACGTAGAGCTGATTGCATTTCTGTTGGCATCATTATGTGTGATACTTCCTGTCTGTTATTTTGAATATCTTTTTTTGTTTTTCTATTAAAAATCAAAAAGCACTCAAGCTCTTATCTCCGTGTGTGTGTGTGTGGTGTGGTGTGGTGTGTGTGTGTGTTTTCTTGGATAATGCCAGGCGTCGATGAGGGAATACAATTACTGGAACCTCAAAGCCTGCTTTTTGCACCCTGGTGGTACAATGCCCTAACAGCAGGCCTAAGGCACTATTCATTATACTACCAAATGGATGATATTGTGTTATTTTAAACCATGACCTTCAAAGATGCATCATGTAGGCTATCTTTGTGTGTTTTCCGCCTCATACAACGCTATAAATAACATTAGGTAAAAGGTTTCAAAAAACAATATTTTAAATTGCTCTGAAAATGTTAGAACTTTAAGCAACCAAGTTGCATTATAGTCAATTCTGACTTTTAAAATGTGTAACAGGCTAGCGCTAAAGAAGGCCGTGTAGGAATGTACATTGTGTTGAATGCTTGTGACTTTCTGAGCTGATGGTTTAGTAGTAAAGCATCAGTTCTCCAAATTGAGTCGGCTTCTTTAATAGCTGTATCTCTCGCCCTCAGACTCCCTCTCTCGCTGGGTTGAAAAGGTTCCTAACAGCACAGCGGTCTAATCAACAGCCACCATGTTGTGCATGAAGTAAATGAAAGGATCCCTTTGGGCCAGTACTCTGAGCAAGACTCTCCTGTTTGTGTGTGAGAGAGCGAGAGAGAGAGGCTAAGAGGAACAGCGAGTGAGAATGATGGTGTCATAGAGATGGAGAATACTGAATACTGTGTGTGTGTGTGTGTGTGTGTGTGTGAGACAGAGATGGAGTCAGAGAGCGAGAGAAAGAGAGGTGGAAGGGGGGAGACGGGGGAGAGACACAGACGACGGATGTTGCAGTTAACCTCAGACAGGAATATGGGCAAGACAATGTTCTTTCCACTGTGACGTAATACCTAATAAAGGGGCCATTGCTCTCTGCTGTGTGTGTGTGTGTGTGTGTGTGTGTGTGCGCCTTTGCATGCTATGTGTCATAAGAAAGTGGTTTTGTGAGTATTCATGAGGGTACAGTAAGTTCCTCATGTTGGGGATGTTTAATTTGACTCTCTAACCCTGTAGACAGCGATACTTGGGAGATAACAAGGTGATAGACAGAGAACGAAGACCAAAAGACTACAACACGGTCTATTGACCCAAGTATGGAATGACATTTGAGTGAGTATTCAATTAATTCATACATTTTTCAATAAAGGAATAGGTCTTGGAAATAAATTATGACTATTGAATAAATCCTAAAATAAATTATTGAGCCAAAATATATATAAAGAAATATATATTAGCCTATATTGTGAAATAAACATGTTTTTTAAAATTACTTATTTATTTAAGGGGACTTCAATTCCATGTTTACAAATGTATTCAATTCAGGGATTTTGTAACTCAAGGCAACGGTTATTTATTTCAGTGGGCTTTTATTTCATTATGCCACATTTATTTCCATCTGTTAAATTCAAACTCGTGGGGTGTGGTTAGACCAAAGCAACGGCACCACCACCGCATTCCAGTATAGTACGTGGTGGTAATGTCGTAGCCCCGCCCACTAAAGACAAACCCGCCAATAATGAGTTCGAGCCAAATCTGCTGCCGCACTAGTAGTACCCAGAGCTATTTAGATTAGACTCTCTCTAAATGGTTCTACCCATAGACATGCTAACACCATGAATGCCTACTGTCCTTCCGTCCACTGGTAATTCACATAAATTCCGTTTTGCTGTATATTCAATGATTCAGCTCTGTTCTCCTTCTGTTGGTTTGGTCTGAGATAAACGGTTCAGTGCTGTTCTCGTTATGTTGGGTTTGGTCTGAGATAACCACGCCCCACTCACTTGTACATAAAACAAGAAAAATAGCTTGGAAACAAATGTTGCGTAATTCAATAAATATTTGAATTTTGAAACAAATCTTCCTTGAAATCAATAAATGTAGCATTCTGAAATAAAAGTATATTGACAAATCAAGATCTTTATATTTATATCTATTTCCACATTTATTGCCTCATTTGTTTATTTTAGGATTTATTTAATATTCGTTTTTATTTATTTCATGGGCATATTTATTCATCAATGTGTTTTTTTACTTGACATTTATGTAAGTGAGATTCCATTCTGAATGAGCGTCGCGTGCCTGTTAAACGGGTCAGACATGCCGGGAACCCATGGGCCGTTGACGTGAGTATGAGTCATAACGCCCCCAGCTCGGTTTCCTCGCGCGTCCCTTCACCAGCTCTTTGCTCTGTGACATGCGTACCTGTCAGGCTCTATGTTCCATATCATATTCCATATCAACCAGGTCCATACCCACCATCATTGCATGTGATATACCATATCATCCCGATGTACATTC
>NC_136940.1:25014927-25052427 GCF_949987615.1 Pollachius pollachius
TCTCTGTCCCTTTCTGTCTCTCTACCTCTGTCTCTCTCCCTCTCTTTCTCGCTTCTTCTCTCTCTCTCTCTCTCTCTCTCTCTCTCTCTCTATACCTTTCTCTAACTCTCTCTCTCGCTCTCTTGGCTCTGTCTCCTCTGTTGAAGTGCAGAGCGTGTTCTGGAGCCTGGGAAATGCATCATGGAAACCAGCGATATGACATTATCAACAGACTCTCCTAATAATTACCACACCCGCTTTGGCACATTCCCATGGAAAGTGTTTCAATGGACGGAGGATTGACCCCTTCGCAGTCCCTCAATGGCTGGCCTTTGCTCTGTTCTTTAGAGTTTGTTTACCTGCAGATAACAACCATGATGCGATCGGTAATATTATTATTAATTTGACCATAGTTATGTATTATTGTGTGAGTGTATTATCTGAGGGGGCGGGGCTTCCTCATCGGCCCAAAACGACCCCTCTGTGTATGTGTGTGTGTCTGTGTGTATCTGTGTGTTTATGTGTCTATCCATGCGTGTGTGTGTCTGTGTGTCTGTGTGTTTCTGTGTCTGTCCATGTGTGCGTGTGTGTGTGTCTCTGTGTTTGTGTGTTTATGTTTCTGTCCGTGTGTGTGTGTTTATCTGTCTGTCAATGTGTGTGTGTGTGTGTGTGTGTGTGTGTGTGTGTATTTGTGAGCATGTGTTTGTGTGTGTGTGTCTGTTCACGCGTGCGTTTCTGTACGTCCATCTGCATCAAAACACTGACGGTTCACATCAGTCCGACGTCTGCTGTCTCGTAGTGATGACATCACCACCCCCCCTGTGTGATCAACACACCACCGCTCCGGGGCCCGCCAGGGGTCACGACCTTCCCAGTGCCCCTCTGGAGCTTCCAGACCCCCAGGGACCCTACATGGTCGCCGGGGCAACCAGGCCTGGGAACTGGAAGAGGGCCAGATAGCAGATCCCCCACCGCTGTTACCAGACCCACTGATGGGCTTTTAAAAAGCACACACACACATGCACGCCAACCGCACACACACACACACACACACACACACAGGCACACACACACACACAAACAAACACACACACACACACATACACAAACAGACACACACACACACACACAAAACAAACATTCACACAAACACACACACTAAACATACATACATTCATTGCTTTTATTTCACTGATGCTTTCATCCAAAGTGACATTAAGTGCATTCGACAATGAAGTTACAACCCATAAAGTAAAATGAACATACCAGTACATACAATTCATTAAATAAGGAAACTACTTTAAATGCTACATTTCAGAAACAAAAGATAGAAATAGAGAAAGATAGAAGCTTTATGGTTGGTTTTTTTAAGCTTCATGACACATACACATACACACACGTACACACACACATACCTACACATACATACACACATACACACACATGCATATATGCCCAAATAAATGCAAACATACACAAATACACAAATACACACATACATAAACACACACACACACACACACACACACACACGTGGAGGACCTCCCTGACCCCCATGTCTGACCCCTGACCCCAGGACCCTTTAGCTTGTACACCACACTCTGGGCTGGGAACCTCTGCATGACGTGTGTGTGCGTGTTTGTGTGTGTGTGTGTGTTTGTGTGTGTGCGCGACAACGGCCTGCGTGACTCTGTGATGTGTGACCACTGACGCTCTGTGTGACGTCTCTGGGGTCGTAGGAGGGGTGCGCGTATGTGTCCCAGTACATTCACACGTTGTCGTCACAGTCACACACGTACACACACACACACACACACACACACGCACACACCTCCAGAGAGACACAAGGGGCTCATTTGAGGCTCTATGATATCGGTCCGTCATACAATAGGGTCGAGTCTGGAGGGAGAATCTCCATGATTCATTATGGAGTGGGGTGCAGAACTCACTATTTTTATACAAAGTGGTTCTGTGTTGAATATAAACCTACACACTTCGCCCTTTCTGTTATTCCCTGCCACGAACAATAGCGAGTTGTAATAACATCTGCACGGCCCCCCTCGTCATGTTCGTCACCGTGCGTGGATTATAGGACTGTCCCATGCAGCAGGCACGCGACCGTCCCACGAGCTGGACGCAGCAACACCCAAAAAAAAACAAAAAACGTACGTGATTTATATTTGTGATGTCTCTTGAAATGATCATGTCAACTTGTGACTTATCGTAAAACTGGAGAGTCGAGTCCGGAGAGAGAAAAAAAGAAAAAGAGGAGAGGGCGCGAGGGAGAGAGGAGGAGGAGTCGTGAGGGATCGTCGTGAGTGCAGGGGGAGGGGCTTAGCGCAGGGGGGGCGGAGTCTGGCCATGCAGCCACAGAGCGCGAGCGGGGAGAAAACGGGGTCCGGTGAAGAGAGAGGAGGAGGAGGTCTTGGAGTTTGAGAGGGGGGGAACATAGAACACAGACAAGAGAATTCTGAAGAATCGAAATCGTGTGTGTGGAGCGAGAGAAGAGAATCCAGGGGAGCGCCGTGTCGTGCGCCGCGGCACTAAAACGTTGATTTACCCGGAGCGGATTAAGTCGTGTTCCGATGCTGTCCCCGGATCATGAGAGAAACGCTGACCATGAAATTCGCCTGGAAATCTAAGATGGTAAAGAAAAAAAGTTCCGCCGTTTTCCGTCATGTGGACTGTTGTTGATTTTGAGGTCTGAAGTCAGAGAGAGGGGGGCTGGGACGGGAGGTTGGCGGGGGGGTATTTGGCTTGGGAAAGTAGCGGATAAAGGGGTAGAGGAAGGGGGGGGGGGGGGGGGTGGGGGATACATTTGGACGTTGTGAGTTCCAATTGTTTACCTCGCATTTCGTGTCGGACTTTTAAGCCTGTAACCGCTACTGCGAGCGTGCCAACTGCCTCTTTGGGGAGGAAAAGGCGACACTCGGCGAGAATATTATCCCTGGTCCGTTAGATTCCCCCCCCCCCACACACCCCCCTTTGAATATGAAACTGAACTTAGTCGGGGAGCTCTGAGTCAGGGAACAATTGGTTAGACCCTCAGGGCGATTTGTTTTCTACGGGTCCCAGCTGCGGTTAGGAGAGGATAGCACAAAGCCCCCCAACACATAAAGACCCACCGACACCACAGTAGTTATCTCCAGCGCATTGTTTCACACTCCGCCGATAAACACCAGAGCCCCTTAGATGTGTTCCACTGGGGGTATTGTTGGACGACATGGATGAATAGTCTGCTATTTACTTTAGACCCAGTCCACCTCCCCCCCTCTCGATCCTTCACGTTGTCCTCTCACTTTCTGGAGCATCTCTAGACTGTGGGATCGGACGGAGCTCTCCGTTCTGCAAAGTAAACATCTCGTCTTGTGTTTACACCCAGTTGCTTGTCTCATTCATGCGCATATCCTTTACCGAGAAGTCTATTTTGTTTTTTATCAAGTCTCAGATCGCTCTATTGTGTACGCTGTTTTAATTAAGTGTGTGTGTGTCTGTGTCTGTGTGTGTGTGTGTCTTTGTGTCTGTGACTGTGTGTCTGTGTGTGTGTCTATGAGATTGTAGACCCTCCAACTTGGCAGTTTTTCTGTTTACTAAACCCAAATAACTGCATGTCAAAGTAGTGTTTTGGATTCCCCCCTGATAGCTTAAAGACTGGGATTGGAGGCTTTAGTTCTGCAAAAGCCACAAGTGATTCACAAAACATCCTGAGCTTTTAAAACCCTTTACAGGAAAACATCAGTCTTTTTATTCGCTTTTATTTTGTCTTTCTCCCTCTCATTCTCCCTCTCAGCCTCTCTCTTTCTCTTGCATTTCATTTAGTCTCTCTTCCTCTCTTTCTCCCTGTCTTTCTCCCTCACTCTCTCTCTCTCCCTCTCTCTCTTGGCTTTCATTTTCTCTCTCCCTCTCTTTCTCCCCCCCCCCCTCTCTCTCTCCCTCTCTCTCCCTGACAAAGCGCTGCCTGCTCTTTAGACTGTGAACTCAGCAGCCCGGCTGGGACAGCAGCTAGGAGCTGTATGCTATTGTGTTGGGAGTGTGTGTGTGGACTCCATGACTCACGGACTGATGTGTTTATCGGTTACTGGGCCTGACAAATGGACATGCACACACACACACACGCACACACACACACACACACACACACACACACACACACACACACACACACACACACACACACAGGGGCAGCCCTGCCAGTAGGTCTGGTTTATTTGCTGACTAAAGGGTTGGTTGGCACAGTGGGACAGTGAGTGGATGACCAGTCAGTAAGAAAGTCAGTCAGAAAGAGATTCAAACAGGAACAGAGAGAGAAAGAGAGAGACACACACAGACATGCATGCGGAGGAGAGAGCCGGTTAGACAGAAGAGGAGAGAAGGACAGACATGTAGTGACAAGTATAGCGATGGGCGACACATTGACGGCAAGAAAAACAGCACTGTACAGGAAATGGACCGGAAGTACAGTCAGGCAGGCTCTGCCGATCTTTTAGAATACGTTCATGCTGGCCCACTTCCTTCAGCGATAAAAAGGGCTCTAACTCTCTCTCTCTCTCTATCTCTCTTTATCTCTTTTACTGTACTACCTCGTCTCGTTTCGAAACCCTGTGGGGGCGGTGGCATTAGGTCATCGAGGAGTAGGATGATGATGATGAAGAGCATCACTTTCTCCTCCATGCCATTGAGTCGTTGGTGACAGACTGCGACCTTTGACAGCTGGGGGGCCCCTCTGCCCCCCTTCATTGGACGGTTTAAACGGGAGGGGAGAGCGATTAATGCAGCCGGTTGCAGACCTGGCAGCGACTTCTGTTGTGATTCAACTGGATGGGTGTGTGTGTGTGTGTGACTGTGCGTGTCTGTGCCTGTGTGTATGTGTGCATCCGCCCGTGTTTCTTTGAGTGAGTTCATGTTGTTGTTGTGATCTGTGTCTGTGTGTGTGTGTGTGTGCTCGTGAGCTTCTTGTTCTGGCGTGCAAAAAACGTGGACTTGGCTGCTGTCTCTCTGAGCTGTACGGTCCCTTTAACAGGATTCAGATCATCCCCTCGCTCGCCTTTTGTTGCTCCTCTCTGCGGGCCTGTTCAGCTCCACCACTCCCTGACTGGGCACATTTTTTATATTTTTATTGAACTGCACTCCTGCCTATTTTCTCTCTTTATGCGCTCTCCCCCCGAGCCTGAATGAGGGCTGCTGTTGCCGTGACATCCCCTCATACACGCCTGTATTACGTACCCTGTGTATTATACCGTACTCCTTTAAGAGCCAGACTGTCGGACGTCAGGCTGGGATTTAGTTGTTTGCTCCCTGCCTCAGCCTCCCTTCCAAAGGGGCGTTCTGTCTGTCTGTCTCTGTCTCTGTCTCTGTCTCTGTCTCTCTCTCTCTCTCTCTCTCTCTCTCAGTCTGTCCGTCTATCGGGGGACGTGGCTCTGGAAAAGGCCTCAGACATATCTCAGTTGTCTCGTTCTGTTTATCTTAGAAGCCTCTGCTTCAAAGCCCAAACTGGAGCTCAGTTAGCCTCTGAGAGGGAGAGAGAGAGCGGGGGGGGGGGGGGGGGGGGGGGGTAGCGAGAAGAGATATATGTAGAGGCTGGGGAAGAGGGGGAAACTCTGCCTGTTGTTGAGGGGAAGGGAAGGAAGGTGGCCATCTTTCCTCCCTGCCCTGTGTCTCCTCACTGTAATCTCGTCTTAGTTTATATTTATGTTTATGTCTTCTCGTGGCTTTTCTTTTCTGTGAGGGCTGTTATGGATAATTATTTTCCTTTCACTTAATCTGTCAAACTCACTCGACCCCAGGTTCCCGTGCCGAGCTCAGAGCCATGTTTTCTTTCTGTTTCCATGAACACCGCTCTTCCCTCCTGTGTGTTTTCGACGGAGTCCTTGTTTTTAGTATTTAGTTGCACAGCCTTCGCTAAGTCCTTAATAATGGCATCTCTCCTCTCCACTCCTCTCCTCTATTCTCCTTTCCCCTCTCTGCTCCTCGCTCCTCACTCCTCTCCTCTCCTCTCTCCTCTCTCCTCTCCTCTCTCCTCTCCTCTCTCCTCACTCCTCTCCTCTCCTCTCCTTATCCCTCTCCAGCTCCTCCTCCTCTCCTCTCCTATCGGTGTGTTTGTCTCCTCTCCTCTCCTATCGTTGTGTGTCTCCTCTCCTAACGCTGTGTGTGTGTGTGTGTGTGTGTTCCCAGAGCTCGGTGCAGGACTGGGGGGAAGAGGTGGAGGAAGGGGCGGTCTACAACGTGACGCTGAAGAGGGTCCACATCCAGCAGGCCGCCAACAAGGGAGCGAGATGGCTGGGGGTGAGTAGCAGAGCCAGGAGGAGGGCTGGGAGTGTGTCTGGGAACATCACGGAGCAGACTGGTGTCTGTACGCGGTGGCTACGGTGAATCAGAACACCGATAACATCACAGAGCAGACTGGTGTCTGTACCCGGTGGCTACGGTGAATCAGAACACCGGGAACATCACAGAGCATGCTGATGTCCGTACCCGGTATGGGGGATAGGAACAGCATGAGGCCGGGCGTCGGTCAGCCATAATAACCGTGTTGAGTGGGGCTCTCTGATTCTTTGAAATAATTCTTATTAGACATCAAGCTTAAATGAAGTCCTTTGTTCATTTGAATTCACATGTTGTGAATGTGAATAACTTATTCGTTGGCAAGGTTCACGAGAGAGAACGTTATCCACCTTACTAGATCGGGTGAAATAGTTATGGATGTTGTTATGATGGGATAAAGGCCTTTCTAATCACATCTGGTCCGTTATATGACCTGATCTGATGTTATATAGCCGTGTATAGCTCTCAGACTATCTGGCTACATGGCTTCATGGCGCCTAGGGTTAGGGTAATAGAGGGCGAGAGCCTACTGTATGCGCTGTATGGCCGGGCGGGGCTTATCGCTGGCATCGCCATCGCTGTTGTGTTAACATTCTGGTTTTTATTCTCCGAGCGCCGACGACACCCACAGCTGCGTGTTGAAAACGGTTTCACCAGAGCTTGGCTTTGCAACCAAAACATGTGATTTCCTGACTGCTCTGTCGGCCCGCCAAACTGCTCGTGGGCCAGTTCTGACGGTGTTTTATGATTGGCTCGCAGAGTAACAAGGCAGATTTTCCCGAGTTATTTTTTGGTGCTTTTAAGAGCGTCTTGCACAACTCCACCAATGTTTGGATGAAACTAAAAAAGATATTTTGCTGCAGTGCTCTGCTATGAACTAAGTAGTTATGGACAGAGCAAAGTAGCACTACTGCATTCTGGGGTTTTCACTGGAGATTCTGAATTTTCTATTTTAATATCTCTCTATATTCATTCCCGTTTCCTTACAATGCTCATTTAGATGATGCATTTGAAGAAAAAGTTGTTTTTTGTTTACAGGGAAGTGGTAAACCACAGGCCTTGTCTTGTTGCACAAGAAAAAAAAAACAGGATGTTGGTGTTTCTTGTTGTTATGTTTATCTGGATACTGATTGTAATAATACCCACTTATTATACCCACGCATAAAATACTAGAGAGTTATCTGCCACAGAACTGCATTCATCAGGCCACCATTTATATTGTGTCGGTGGCTATTTCAACAATCTTGGTATTGTGTCCCAGAACTCATTTCTTTGAATAACCAGCACATTTACAACCAAAGTTCTGCACAGCGAGCAGACAGGAAACATTAGGAAGAAGCAGTAGGAATGAGATGGTAACACTGGTATATTGTACTGCTGCAGAACGCTGAGATCTACTGTAGAACTGCGTTGTGTGGGGTAGGCCTGTCCGTGTGTAATGTGTTGTGAGGCACCAGGGACGGCACAAGAACAAGTCTGGGATGCGTCTTTATGCATTGCACAGTACTGAAGGTAATCTCCTGGTGATTAGATTTAGTGCAGGGTGTTTCAACTTTAGAGCGTATATTGAGTGGGTATCTTGGGAGGAGTGGTGGGAGAACTCCTCTTTTCTCCTTCTCCTCCTCTCTGAGCGGGAGGAGGAGGAGGAGGAGGAGGGAGGGGCACTCTGTGATTAAAAGCAGATTGGAGTGTTTCCTGTCGTAGCAAGCTAGCTGCACCAAGGTCTGTCCCTCTCTCTCCCGCTCTCTCTCTCTCTCTCTCTCTCCCTCGCTCTCTCTCTCTCTCTCTCTCTCTCTCTCTCTCTCTCTCTCTCTCTCTCTAAACTTTGCCTCTGTTTCTCTTCCTTTTCTACTTTGAGAGCACAATGGTCGGACACATCTGCTGAAGAGGGAGGATTATATATAGGTCACCATTGACTGAGTGGTCACAGTTTTCCCATCCCGCCTGTAGGCCCATGTTCTCCATATTTATGAAGTTATACTGTTTAGGATTATATTGGATTATTAATGTAGCATATCAATCCCAGTATTATGTTGGGACTTGATATAAATACATGTCTCTATTAAGCACCTTTATAACTATTCGCCAAAAGGTATTCCCAAAAGTATTAAATAGCCAGAGCATCAATACATATAATTGTAAAGATAACAAACTTGTTGACGGTTAACCGGAAGGTTGCTAGTTTGGTCCCCGGCTCCTCCTAGCCGAGTGTCGAGGTGACCCCGAGCGAGACGCCCTCGCCCTGACTGCTCCCGACGAGCCGGCTGTCACCCTGCGGGGTCGACTCCGCCGTTGGTGGGTGAATATGTGGACGAATGGTTTTAAGTCGCTTTGGATAAAAGCGTCAAATCCCCTAAAATGTAAACGTAAAATCTCCTAAACAAAGAAAAGCCCACCTCACTGAAACGTGCCTCTCCCCCACTGAGTCCTTCCCCTCGGCGGTCCTCCTGTAACGCCTCCCGTCCTGTCTCCAGGTGGAAGGCGACCGCCTGCCCCCCGGCCACACCGTCAGCCAGCTGGAGACCTGCAAGATCCGGAGCATCCGGGCGGGAACGCTGGAGCGCCTGGTGGAGACCCTGCTGACGGCGTTCGGGGACAACGACCTCACCTACACCTCCATCTTCCTGTCCACGTACCGCGCCTTCGCCAGCACGCAGACCGTCTTCCAGCTGCTCCTGGACAGGTATGGGGGTCCGCTCCACGTCAGCGGGGGGGGGAGGGTCTCTAGAAACACATCAAACACACTCCCCCCTCCTGGGTAAAAGTAGAGCCGCTCGATGATGGGGAAAGTCGTAATCACGGTTATTTCGGTCAATGTCGAAATCACGATTAATCAAACGATTATTTTTGAGTTTGAAAACATGTTGTGTTTATTCGGCGTGTCTCTTCAAAAAGAACGTTGTAACTGAGAACTTGGAAATTTCGCCTTAAAAAAATACACAAAATAGTCAAAAAGAAAATGTTCCAATCTTAAATAATATACAGATATGTATCAGCTGTTCTGCCCTTTCTATAAAACATACAATTTAAAAAATAAAAAAAAGAATCGAAAACCTCGATTATGTTAATTTTGTGATAGTTTGATGTTAAAATCGAAATTGCGACTCCCCCCCCCTTTTTAAAAGTTCAAACCCAATCCTATTCCTCTTGAGAGTAAAACGTTTCCCAAGCAAAAGGCAGAAAATAACCCCTTTGCTGTGCTCTTTGGTTCATCCTTTGTCTCAGATATGGAAGTGTGGAAGAAGATGGAGGAGAGACCAACAAAGGCCATGGCTCTGAAACCAAAGGTGCTATCAGGAAGTAAGGACTCTCTATTTGGCTCTTTCTCCTCTCCTGCCTGTCTTATCATCACTGTTTACTCTCTTGATACTGTTCCTTCCTTTCCCCTAACATCCCCCCCGCCCGTCTCTCTTCCCTGGGATTCGTCAGTGTTTCTCTCTGTTTCTGTCTCTGTCTCTCTCTCTCTCTCTCTCTCTCTCTCTCTCTCTCTCCCGCCCTCTCTCGCCCTCTCTCGCCTCTCTCTCTCAGTAACCTTCCCTGTGTTATCCCAGTGCCTTGGCGGTAACCTTCCCTGTGTTATCCCAGTGCCTTGGCGGTAACCTTCCCTGTGTTATCCCAGTGCCTTGGCGGTAACCTTCCCTGTGTTATCCCAGTGCCTTGGCGGTAACCTTCCCTGTGTTATCCCAGTGCCTTGGCGGTAACCTTCCCTGTGTTATCCCAGTGCCTTGGCGGTAACCTTCCCTGTGTTATCCCAGTGCCTTGGCGGTAACCTTCCCTGTGTTATCCCAGTGCCTTGGCGGTAACCTTCCCTGTGTTATCCCAGTGCCTTGGCGGTAACCTTCCCTGTGTTATCCCAGTGCCTTGGCGGTAACCTTCCCTGTGTTATCCCAGTGCCTTGGCGTCGATCCTGCGTGCCTGGCTGGACCAGTGTCCCGAGGACTTCCAGGAGCCCCCGGACTACCCGTGCCTCCAGCGGATGATCGCCTACCTGCGGAGGACGCTGCCCGGCTCGGAGCCTCTCCGACGGGCCCAGGGGCTGCTGGAGCAGCTGCAGAGCCAGGCCGGGGCGAACGAGGCGGACGGTGAGGGCTCCCACCACCTCCACTCACACAGGGTGGAGCTCCTCCAAATCCTAGATCTGTTAGACCAACTCTAGCGGCCGTTGAAGTCGGTGTTCTGGTGGAGATGCTTAACTTTTTAAATAGAGTGGTGTTCCAGTTTCACAGATTTGAAAGATATGTCGTGCATCATTAATCCCAGAATAGGAATGAGTGTCTTCAATTCTCCATCGCCATCGACCGACTCATCCGTCTTTCCATTTGATCAAATTCTAGATCTTTTTGACCAACTTTTATTGTTGGTGTTCTGGTGAAGATGCTCAACGTTTTGAACACAGTGATATTTGAGTACCGAGGTTCACAGATTTGAAAGATGGGATGTTCACCATCATTAATCTGCTTCTCTCATGTACCGGGGCCAGAGTAGTGGACTGAGCTAGTGATGGACAGAGAGAGCTCTCCTCAGAAGCCATGATGAGGGCTGTGAGGAACACCTGCCTCCGTCCTACAAGGAAACCTTCTGAAGAGGCTTCTTCATGGCCAATGTCACCGCAACTCTTGTCTGGGTGTGTCGTTTTATTTTAGGCGGCTTCCATAGCAGCAGCCCTTTCTGCCTGGGCGAGGAAGAGGAAGTGGAGGTCGACGTCCAAGAGGACTTCCTGTCCTTCGACGCCAACCTTGTGGCGGAGCAGTTGACCTTCATGGACGCGGTGAGACCTACACGCCAGCGATAAGACCTGCTCAGTGACACCTAGGAGGAGCCGGGAATCGAACTAGCAACCTTCGGGTTACCACTCAAAGTCTAGCTGCTGTTCCAGAAGGCGGTGGCGAGCAGAGCTTTAATACCCCCCCCTCTCTGCGCCCCGTCCAGCTGCTGTTCCAGAAGGTGGTGGCCCACCAGTGCCTGGGATCCACCTGGTCCCAGCGGGACAAGAAGCAGAAGAAGCACGGGGGCGCGCCCACCATCCGTGCCACCATCACCCAGTTCAACGCCGTGGCGGCCTGCGTACTCAGCACGGTGCTGCGGCATCGCCACATCAGGCCACACCTCCGCGCCCGCGTCATCCAGCGCTGGATCGACATCGCCCAGGTAACACACGCTCACACGCACACATACCTACACACACGCGCGCACACACACACACACGCACACACCCTCTCACAACTACACACACACACACATGCATAGATACATACCTTCATACATATACACACACAGACACAGACACACACTTACACACGCACGCACGCACGCACGCACGCACGCACACACACACACACACACCGACTCATAGTCTATACAGTCGGAGCCGGGCTGGACAGGGGGACGAGGACTGAAGGCCGTTCTGTTCTCTCCTCCAGGAGTGCCGCATTCGTAAGAACTTCTCGTCGCTGCGTGCCATCGTGTCGGCCCTGCAGTCCAACCCGCTGTACCGGCTGAAGAGGGCCTGGGCCTGCGTGCACAAGTAAGAACCTGCCCCAGAACCTTTGAACAGGAGCGGCTTTCCCCCGCTCAACGCACCCGGCGACACTCACACTCAGTGAGGTGGAGGTAAAGGCTTCCTTCCCTCTGTAACCGTCCCCGTGCGTTTGGTCGTCACAGAGACAGCATGCAGACCTTTGAGGAGCTGTCGGACATCTTTTCGGAGCACAACAACTACCTGACCAGCCGAGAGTTGCTCATGAGGGTGAGTTCACCCGGTTCACCAGTCCCTACTGGTCACAGTGGGATCCAACAAGAACAGAATGGTTTAGGTAGAGCGTCCGAACTTTCAGAAAGGGGGACTTAATGCAAGAAGATTGTTTGAAATGGTGTTTTTATTTGCCTGGAAAAAAAAATAATAATCAACTGACAATTTCTACCTACTGTACTTCATGACAACAGCTTTATTAACAATGAGTGAATAAAAATAAGGTTAATTAAAAATATTGTTGACCTGGGGTCAGTACGCTGTGTTGGGGTCTGAGCGCTGTCTGTGTGCTGATCTGGGGTCTCTGTTGGGGTCTGAGTGCTCTGCTGATCCGGGGGTCTGTGTTGGGGTCTGCAGGAGGGCACCTCCAAGTTCGCCAGCCTTGACAGCCGAGCCAAGGAGCACCACAAGCGGTCCCAGAAGAGGCTGCAGCTGCAGAGAGACACGGTGAGGCACTGGAGGGGAACAGGAGCCAGCAGCTCTATGGTTTGATACAAAAACATGTGTTTATTAACGGCATATGCCCTCCTATTACATTGTATGGAAATGGTTGTGCTGTGCCAGGTGTATCTGAGTAATGTAAATCATTTATGAGCCAATGTGTGTCTGTGTGCACAGTACAGTTCAATTGATCAGGGTCATGTTGAGTTTATGTTTGAACATCGCCTGTTATCTGTAAAACACACACAGGCCTGTTGGATACAGGACTGTTTGTTGAGATTGTGCTTGATTGTGTGCGTGTGTAACGATATGGATCTAATGTGTGTGTGTATGTGTGTGTGTGTGTTTGTCTAACGTTATGGATCTAATGTGTGTGTGTTTGTGTGAGTGTGAGTGTGTTTGTGTAATGGTGTGGATCTGATCTGTGTGTATGTGCATGTGTGTAACAGCATGGATCTAATGTGTGTGTGTGTTTGTGTTTGTGTGTGTGTGTGAGTAACGTTATGGATCTAATGTGTGTGTGTTTGTGTGTGTGTGTTTGTGTAACAGTATGGATCTAAAGTGTGTGTGTTTGTGTGTATGTGCATGTGTGTAACAGCATGGATCTAATGTGTTTGTGTTTGTGTGTGTGTGTGTGTGTAACGTTATGGATCTAATGTGTGTGTGTTTGTGTGTGTGTGTTTGTGTAACAGTATGGATCTAAAGTGTGTGTGTTTGTGTTTGTGTGTATGTGCATGTGTGTTACAGCATGGATCTAATGTGTGTGTGTATGTGTGTGTGTGTGTGTGTGTGTGTGTGTTTGTCTAACGTTATGGATCTAATGTGTGTGTGTTTCTCTGCAGGGTGCGATGCAGGGTACCATCCCGTACCTGGGAACCTTCCTCACAGACCTGACCATGCTGGACACCGCCCTGCCCGACTTCGTGGAGGTCAGCGAGTGCATCTCTCACACCTGACTCCTCTCACTCCTCTCTCACTCATCTCTCACTCCTCCCCCCTTCCACCTCACTCCTCTCTCACTCCCCTCTCACTCCTCTCTCACTCATCTCTCACTCCTCTCCCCCTTCTATCTCACTCCTCTCTCACTCCTCTCTAACTCATCTCCCCATTCCATCTCACTCCTCTCTCACTTCTCTCACTCCTCTCTCACTCATCTCCCCATTCCATCTCACTCCTCTCTCACTCCTCTATCACTCCTCTCACTACTCTCTCGCTCATCTCTCACTCCTCTCCCCCTCCCATCTCACTCCTCTCTCACTCCTCTCTCACTCCTCTATCACTCCTCTCACTCCTCTCTCACTCATCTCTCACTCCTCTCCCCCTCCCATCGCACTCCTCTCTCACTCCTCTGTCACTCCTCTCACTGTGTGAGACCCTCTGAGTCAACACTGGGTCTGTAAGTTACCGTGTGTGTGAGGAATTCGGCGTGTCCCGTTCCAGGGGCGGTCAACCTAATGCCGTTTATCTACGCTTTATGCAGTCATGTGGGTGTGGGGTCTGCTCTCAGCGGGGGGGGCTGACATAACTGTCTTTGTGTCGTCCGCAGGGGGGGCTGATCAACTTTGAGAAGAGACGCCGGGTAAGTTGTGCTCTCCTGTGATACTTTGAGAGTGGACATGTGACCCGTCGGAGATTGTGTCTTACTTTTCTCTCTCACTCTCTCTCTCTCTCTCTCTCTCTCCCCCTCTCCCTCTCTGTCTCTGTGTCTCTCTCTCCAGGAGTTTGAGGTGATAGCTCAGATCAAGCTGCTCCAGTCTGCCTGTAACAGCTACTGCCTGACCCCCGAGCCCGCCTTCCTGAAGTGGTTCAGGATTCAGCCGCAGCACAGCGAGGAGGACAGGTGTGTGCGTGTGTGCATGCGTGTGTGTGTGTGTGTGTGTGTCTGTGTGTGTTAGATTAGTGTTAGGACATTCACGTCTTCCACATCACTTCCGCGCCTCTTCATTGCTCTGTTATCAGATTAGGTGTTGCATAAAAGGTAATTAGCTTGTTGAGGACACAGCCTGATGGGCTCAATGTTCACGGACACAATAAAACCTCTCTCTCTCCTCTCCTCTCTCCCTTTCTCTTCCTCTGCTCTCTCTCTCTCCTTTGCTCCCTCTCTTTCTGTCTCTCTCTCCTCTCCTCTCTCCCTTTCTCTTCCTCTGCTCTCTCTCTCTCTCCTTTGCTCCCTCTCTTTCTGTCTCTCTCTCCTCTCCTCTCCTTTTCTCTTCCTCTGCCCCATCACTCAACCTTTCATGCTCCCAATCGATCTATTGTCCATCGTCTGCTAGTGGAGCTCCTCGACTAGTCCACTCTCGCTTAACCCCACTCTGTCTGTCTGCCTGCCTTATATATATATATAGACACAGATACATATATCTTCATCCAGTTGTTGTTAGTGATACCCGATGTGTTCCTCAGCTATGCGCTGTCCTGTGAGATCGAGGGTCTTGGCGACAGCAGTCCCACGTCCCCCAAACCCCGCAAGAGCATGGTGAAGAGACTGAGCCTGTGAGTAACGTGGAGAACACCCAGCAAACAGCACCACAGAACCACAACATGGAGAACACACCGCCCAGCAAACAGCACCGTAGAACCACAACATGGAGAACACACCGCCCAGCACACAGCACCATAGAACCACAACATGTAGAACACACCGCCCAGCAAACAGCACCGTAGAACCACAAAATGGAGAACACACCGCCCAGCAAACAGCACCACAGAACCACAACATGGAGAACACACCGCCCAGCAAACAGCTGGATAGAACAACAAAAAAGCGTGGTTTCTGTCTCTCAGACTACCATGACGTGGTCCTCCGACCTCTCTGAGGAGGGGGAGGGGGGGGGGGATGATGTATTTCGTCAGCCAGGGGAGGTTTGGGGATTTCATGATAAGATACTGCGATGACCTACTCGCTTGATTCTCAAGTAACAAACCCCCTCCTTCTCCCTCTCCCTCCAACCCCCTCCTCCCTCTCTGTCTTCTCCCTCCCTCCCCCTCCCCCTCCCTCCCTCCCCCTCTCCCTCTCCCCCCCTCCCTCCCTCCCTCTCTCCGTCTTCAGGATGTTTCTGGGCGGAGATGTGGCAGCAGCCAGCTCTCCGGTCAGAGAGATGCCCCGGTCGCCCCCTACTGGCAGCTCCGGGGAGAGCATGGACTCCGTGAGCGTCTCGTCCAGCGACTCGGGCAGCCCGTCGGACAGCGACGGCCCGGCCCCCGTCCACTCCTCGGACGGCCAGCAGAACAAGGTGGGCTCAGAGGCGCCCGGTGGTCTCACAGAGCTTGGATCCGTGCGGTCGGTGTCATTCAAGCCCGTTTTGTAAATGTCTCTCAGTCAGCGCCGATCCTTAACCCTTTACGGCCGTCACCCAAGGCCCCTCGGCCTTTATTGTCGTAGTTTCTTCTTCGATAATTGTTCCTAAATACTCAAGTGTCAAGGGTTTTCCTCAAATCAATACTTAATACAATGCCCACCATGGTGGTCATAGTTTGGCTTCAGGCGCTGACCCTGAAGTGATACAGGGTGTCGATGACGGGTTAGGTTATCTCACTAGCGATAAACCGATGGATCCGTTCCCCTGGGGCCCACTGGGGGGTCCCAGCGCTCTCATCAGGACCAGTGGGGGGGGGTCTGACGCCGGTCTCCGTCTCTCCCCACAGCTCTCCTCCTCCTCCTCCTGCACCTCCCTCCACTCCATGGACACCAGCTCCTCCTCCGCCAGCGTTCCCATGACGCCCGCCTCCCCCTCGCTCCCCGGCGCCCCCTGCACCCACCGCCGCTCCCTCTCCCTCACCCCCATGACCCCCACCTCCCCGTCCCAGCCCCCGGCGTACAACCACCAGGCCCAGGACGCCTGCATCATCAGGGTCAGCCTGGAGCAGGGCAACGGCAACCTCTACAAGAGCATCCTGGTGAGGGGGGGGGGGGTGTGTGTGTGTGTGTGTGTGTGTGTGTGTGTGTGTGTGTGTGTGTGTGTGGGTAAAAGTGTGTGTGTGTGTGTGATGGTGTAGGGGTCGGTGAAGGTGTGTGTGTGTGTGTGTGTGTGTGTGTGTGTGTGTGTGTGTGTGTGTGTGTGTGTGTGTGTGTGTGTGTGTGTGTGTGTGCCTGTGTGTGTGTGCACCTGGGAACTATCAAGTATGCAACAAAAATAGTTTCCCGAAAAAGTCCCAAGAGTGACACAACCTAGTTCCTAAATTAAGATCACCGGACACTATAGCAGTCAGAACGCAAGGTTATTATAGTTCTTTATTTTTGTATCAGTGGTTCTGCTGAAGTTTTTACAGGAGATGTATAACCTTTTTACGAAGTGAATTCTAAGTTAGTTATTTTATAGCTCTTCAATGACTTTACAAGCGCACGACCCATTGAAATGACCCCGCCCTCAACCCCTAAAGACACACAAGCCCCACGCGACGTAGGGACTGACCTGGTGTGTCCTCTCCCTTCCACAGCTGACCAGCCAAGACAAGACCCCCGCGGTCATCTCCAGGGCCATGGCCAAACACAACCTGGAGACAGAGCCCGACGACGGCTACGAGCTGGTGCAGGTCATCTCCGAGGAGAGGGGTAAGGCTATGAGCTGGTCTCTGAGGAGAGGGATAAGGCTATGAGCTGGTCTCTGAGGAGAGGGCTAAGGCTATGAGCTGGTCTCTGAGGAGAGGAGTAAGGCTATGAGCTGGTCTCTGAGGAGAGGGATAAGGCTATGAGCTGGTCTCTGAGGAGAGGGATAAGGCTATGAGCTGGTCTCTGAGGACAGGGGTAAGGCTATGAGCTGGTCTCTGAGGACAGGGGTAAGGCTATGAGTTGGAACTCATTCTAAATAACTTATAACTCTCCTCATCGGAGAGAACGGTTAGAAGTTATTATTTATATGAATAACTTTCCTTCAAGAATAACTTATTCATATACTATTGGTACTATTAGTCATTATTACGTTATTTAAACTGCTTAACCTTTCATTCATAAATAAGATATGGGACAATCTATTTGTTAATAAAAAAAAAGCCCAGTGTTACTTAAATCCAACTCCGTCCTTTGTCAATAAAGACTATTTAAAACTCCTGAGACAGCATTTTGGTCATATGGTTAAAGGATAGTTTCTCTTGACGAAATACACGCATACTCTTCACTTGTTCTCCAATTACAGGCAACGGTTTGTCTATTAAAAGACTTGCCGCACATATCACACTAACTCACGTCCTCAAAAGAAACATACTCACCCGTCTCTCTCTCTTTCTCTCCCTCCCTCTCCTCTCTCTCCCTCTCGCTATCTCCCTCCCTCCCTCTCTCTCTGTCTCGCGCTCTCTCTCTCTCTCTCTCTGTCCTCTCTCCCTCCCTCTCGCTATCTCCCTCCCCCTCTCTCTCTCTCTTTCTCTCTCTCTCGCTCCCCCCCCTCTCCCTCCCTCCCTCTCTCTCCCCCTCCCTCCCCCCCCCCTCTCCCTCGCTCTTGCTATCCCTCTCTCTTTCTCTCTTTGTCTCGCTCTCTCTCTCTCTCTGTCCTCTCTCCCTCCCTCTCCTCTCTCTCCCTCTCGCTATCTCCCTCCCCCTCTCTCTCTCTCTCTCTCTCTCTCTTTCTCTCTCCCCCCTCCCTCTCTCTCCCCCCCCTCTCCCTCCCTCCCTCTCTCTCCCCCTCCCTCCCTCCCCCCCCTCTCTCTCCCTCCCTCTTTCTCTCCTCTCTCCCCCCCCCCTCTCTCTCTCCCATCAGAGCTGTTGATCCCGGACAACGCCAACGTCTTCTACGCCATGAACACCTCGGCCAACTTCGACTTCCTGCTGCGTGTGCGGGGCTCGGTGGGCCGTCCCGTCCAACTGCGGAGCCGCTGCAGCGCCTCTCTGCCCAGGGGGGCGGGGCATCGCTCCAGCCTCTCCCTCCGCCTCAGCAAGGTGCCCTTGTGAGGGGGGGGGGAGGGGGGGAGGGGGGGACGACGACAACCCCGGCACCCCACCCTCACCCCCCCCAACCACAGGACCGCCGACGGACGGTTTGACGAGCGACGGATTGATGGGTGGATTGATTGATTGATTGATTGATTGATTATTGAACTCTTCAGCTCAAAGGAGCTCTAACGGATTGTCTTCGGAGGGACGGACGGACGTTTTAAGAGAGACGCCGTTGGACCGGCGTGACCTTTGGTTTAACCTCAACCGTAACCTGGTTTGACCTCTCCAAGCCCTTCTCAGGGACTAACGGGGTCTCAGCGCTCCTCTGACGCTGTGACTGGAGAGTGAGACAGTGCCCTCTAGTGCTCATTTTGCACACTGCAGGAGCGCCCTGACTCCTAAGACCGCCAACAGTATTCTTTTTTGAAGTATCTCCTATAATGGTTTTCTATGATGGCCGCGTTTCAGCGAATTGGCTTGATAATGTGAGGGGAGCGCGGGGATGTCTCCCGTCACTTGTTGATGAATGAATGGACTCCTGTATTCGTCGGTGTGCTGATGAATTGATTAATGAATTGATTGATCTATGTTTGGCAGGAGCTGTGACATCATGTTATAAACGCTTTCCTACTGTCTTTAACCCTTGTGTGCACAGTGTGCACTAAAGCGCTATCCCTCTCATATTGTGAGCTGTGTGACGAATGCAGTGTGCTTGCATTCTGATTGGTTCCCTTACTTGGTTTTAACAAGTCCCTAACAAGTACTGAGATTCCCTTAACGGCCCTATATTCAGGGCATGGAGAACGGATTTCAGCTGCGTTCCTTCCAACCAAGTGGTATTTTCCACGACCCTACTCCTCGGCTCTTGAACCAAAATAAAAAATAAAGAGACGGGGCCTAGTGGTACAGCTTACTTGATTGGATGACAGAGTCTGGGAACGGATGCCTGCGTGCCCCTGATTGGCCTTTATGGTTTGACTCTCTAGAGCTGCACTTGCCAGGGGGCGGGGCCTCGTACAGGATGTAAATAGATCGGAGGACGAATCGATCGCTTTGAGGTTGACTCACTTCTCACTGAATGAATTGGCTTTGTATTTTGTATGAGTTTTCTTTCTTTATGTCTTTGTACCTTAAAGGCCAGAAAATGAAAAATAACAATTGTTATATTGTCAGATAAATGCTAGAGCCAGATCTTTTTTTTTTTTTAAACTATTATTTCATTAGAATATCTCAGAGGGACACACACACACACACACACACACACACACACACACACACACACACACACACACACACACACACACACACACACACACACACACACACACTCTAATCTAAACTGCTGGCTCGTGTTGTACCTGTTTACGGCCTTAATGTCATCCGGCAGCACTTACCAGACCGTCATGGAACAGCCCTCGGTTCCTTTTTTCTTCACTGCCAAAGACTCCTCTTCCTCATCCTCCACCTAAATAAATTATTATCATTAACTGCCACTGTTGTCTTTTGTCCGTGTCACCCCAACCCCGCTAAGAATACAACGATGTCCGGTGTTGTGTCCGTGTACAGGTCGCGGCTTCGCCCGGACAGAGCTCCGGTCGTTTCGCTGAGTGGAAGGAAGGTTCTCCTGACTTAATGCAGCGGTCGGGAATTTTCTTTCCTGAGCTGACACTAATAACTTCACCGCCCTAGTGGTCTGATTTCCCCAGAACTTTGACCGACTCCACAGGTTGGGTTGGCTCATCTTCAAGAGCATGCTTTAGAACAAACACATCTAAGGCAACAGCGTCATGGCTAACTATTTAGGAGTTTTACGCATTCAATTGTTGGGTCATTGGTTTTCAGATGTGATAGCGTGAAAGAATGATAAAAAGGAAAGAAAATGAGAGCACGTCCAACAACTTAGTATTCAATGCGTCCCTTGATGGTTTCCCAACGGAAACAGCTAAGCAACTTTTTAAGGATAAAGAACAGCGTCTTCAGTCATCTCTACGGGTGCGTGTTCATTATCTTGAAGTGTTTTCAAATGGGATGCTTTAGTTTACCTTATTTCAAATGACAATGTTGTGACAATATATATACCCTGATCTTCCTGTTTGTTTTCCTTCCTTACACTTTTACAGCCCATTCTACTAGATTGAGAACACTCTTTCATAACCTAAAGTAAAGCGTTTGAGTAAACACAAGCATATGACTAGAGCTTATGACAACTAGTGTTCCTCCTCACCAACCCCCACACCAAACAATCTTCAAAACAAAGTTGGATTCCGGAAGAAAGCTGCTCACCTTCTGACGACCAATAGGTCAGAGGTCATGAGTCAAAGGTTTGTTATGGTCAAAAGGTTTTAAGGACGGTTTCTTTAGCTCATGGATGAAATGGTCAATGGAATGACTTTCTCCTTTTAAGAAGCTAATGAATGTTATACACAGCAATGGAATACGAACAAATTAAGTCCACAAATACATGGAGGAGGAAAATATCTTTATTTACAACAATGAATACATTTTGTATAATTTGAATCAACAGCATAACAATATGTGTTGACCAACCAAAAACACACACACACACACACAGACTCATAAACAGGGCCCATATTGTGCCCATAAACAGTTGCTCTACAAAACTACAGATTTGGTTGTATTGCATTTACCTCCCTGCAAAGCAATATGAAATAACTGCCCAGGCAGGCTTTAGAATTTAACATCTTTTCTTGTGAGAGTGGAAAACACGAGTCTTGACACGATAGAAAAATATGATAGTTTTGCTGAATGCTTTACAATTTGTGTCCAGGGCAAAATGAAAAAATTACATTTCTTGTTAAAACTGCATATTAAGGGACAAGTTGCCAGCCGGAAATAGAGAAAGACGCACTTTAGTCTTTGGTAGAAATATAAACATTACATTTAATCGGCACACACAAACTAAACAATACCATTTGGTTTTTGTTAAACAACCAAGTATACACCTTTAGCTTTGCTCAAGCCAGAGTCTTAACAAACTGGAACCACAAAAAGGGACATACTGCCAATGTTGTGGTCGAGTCTGAAGTCTGGAAAGTGTTACGAGGTATTTCAGGCAAATGTAATCTGTTAAATACAACAATACAAACTGGATGTGCACGAGTGGTGAGTCGGCGTTCAACCAATGCCTTAAAAACAAACTGTATTTTAAATCTGCAGGACCGTGAACAAACCATGTTCACCACCAGTTGATTAAGAAGAGCCCACAGAAAAGATATCATTAGCCGTCAAGAGATATCCCCGTAAATAACACCGCTAAAACAAAACAAACAGCGGGTCTATGGGTCACAGAGGTCAGTGTTGGACCAACCACTACTTTAATGTTACAAGGATTATCAAAACGTAAAGCAGGGTTTACATCCACCCGAATATGTACAAACGACTGAGCACTCGGACGTCACTCCGAGGGGTACAGAGTCAAAACGCGGCGGGGTATAGTGCATTTGACGCGCGGTTACTTGGAGCATAGCAGCAGAGCATGTGTCACCAAACATCTTGGTCTCGTTAGTCATAATAAGCGGCACTGGTTTCAACCCGATAGAACGATGTACGAATTAGAAAGGGAGAATGCATCGACGGATCGAAGCGTTTCACCATTATCATACAAAACACACTAAATACTAAAAGTTTTACATTTGAGAAATAAAATGCCCCAGGTCGAGGGGGAGATGCAGCACATGGAGGCGCTGGCTCTAAGAGAGACCCCCAACACCAGCCGAATGTTGGGGAGACGCATGGGACTGGGCTCCAGGCCCCAGGACAGGTGAGTCTTGGAGAAGAGGCGTTGGGGGGGGGGGGGAGCATGCTTGGCTCCGCCTACGCTGGCTGTGTTGGTGCTGCTGACTGTAGTCTCGGCTTCCTGTAGTCTCGGCTTCCTGTAGTCTCGGCTTCCTGTAGTCTCGGCTTCCTGTAAAAAAAAACTTCTGGAGTTCTGGAGGGAGGAGAGGCGGGTTGTGATTCTACACTTTGGTAAGCGCATTTCAGGGAGATCCTCGTCTGGTTGTGGGTCAGTAGCACGCCCACGACGACGATGACGGGGGGTCAGTAGGAGAGGGGAGGAGCACTCCCCCTTCCCACCTCTAGGGGCGCTGTGCGGCCAGCTCCTGCCCTATGAAGCGGCGCAGGCGCTCCAGGTACTGGGAGTAGAGCTCGATGTCGTTGTGGCCGGCGCCCTCCACCCAGAGGGGCTCCACCGCCTTGGGGCAGCGCTCGTACAGCGCCAGGCCGTGGGAGAAGTCGATCACCTCGTCCTCTGTCCCGTGGATGATCAGCGTCGGGGACGTGATCTTAGAGACCTTCTCGATGCTGAGGGGGGAGGGAGGGAGAGGAGGGGAGGGAGGCACAGATTACCGTTAGTATTAGCAATGCAGCCGCCGCTTTTAACCCGAGTGACTAAAGGCTCAGTTATGGTTCCACGCCGACGCAACGCAAGGATCACACGACGCCTCGACGCAGTCGTGAACCCGTTTCGGTTCTGCGTCGGGTTTTAGCGCTTAGTGGTTTTGAGCGGACCAATCACAGCCCTTGCTGCTGCGTGCGCCTTTTGGGAGGCGCACGTCCGGCCCTTGCGGTGGACGCAAGGACGGTCCGCAATTACGGTCGGCAAGGACGTAATGGGTCCGTAAAGCCCCTTGCGTTGCGTTGAGGCGGAACCATAAATTTGCCTTAACAGTGAATTCAGATACACGTCATGAAGCGTCTGCAGTCCGCACCCATCAGTGCTGAAGCAAAACGGGCAAGGTGCGAGCACCAGCGCTTTGATGCGAGACGCACAGGACAGGAAAAAGCCATTTGATTGGTTAACCTCAGAGAGCGACCTCTGAGCTTGTTGACAACTTACGGCTGTGCAACGTCAACCCGTAAAGGACTCCTCAAAGCAGCTCAGCAGTCGGTTTAACAAGAGTAGGTAAATTAATTAAATCGTAAAAGGAAAACCAAACCGCCCTCTTTCAGATCGCCTACAGACAGCTTTAGGGAGGGTGTAGCCAGAATGTTGGTCTGAGGTTACCTGGTCAGTGTAAACACCTTGCAATAGCATGGTTTAACCAACAGAGGGCGAGTATATATTTACCTCTTACTGTATACTTTTGAAAACTTGTGCATTAAAGTTAGGATTTGGACCAGGATCAATCTATAGCACTGCTATATACCCCACATAAATAAATATTAAGCAAATATTTTTAGAGTTAGTTATTTAAGAGATGGTTTACCCTTCAATGCAATATTTAACCAGGAAATAAAATGAGGACCCTAATGGTTTCTTCACTTGCACACACACACACACCTACACACACAGACACACACACACACACGCACACACACCACACGGAGGATTCACAAATGATGGCATCAAGGTGGACTAGTGTGATTTCGGTTTTGTCCTTTTTATATTAGTACTATCAACAGATTCATTTATAATGATCATAATAATATAATTGTGTAGTGCTTGGCGGGCGCGGGACTCACTTGGGGAAGGCGTCGAAGCAGTAGGTGTTCTTGGTCTCCGGGAACGCCACCCTCATGCCGGAGGTGAGCGGGGAATGCAGCACCACGGCGGCACACTCGTAGCGCGACGCCAGGTCCACCGTGGGCACCGTGCCAATGCTCTGGCCGTACAGGATGATGTTCTCAGGGCTGATGCCGTACCTGGGGGGAAGGGAACACATTCAATATCCTCTGGGCCGGAAACAAGTACTACTGGTACTGGGGCGGCAGTGGCTCAGGAGGTGGAGCGGGTCCGCTGGTAACCTGACGGTTGCTGGTTCGATCCCCGGCTCCGACTAGCTGGGTGTCGAGGTGAACCCGAGTGAGACGCCCTCACCCTGACTGCTCCCGACCAGCCGGCTGTCGCCTGGCATGGCCCACACCGCCGTCGGTGTGTGTATGCGTGCATGAATGGGTGAATGTGAGGCAATATTGTGAAGCGCTTTGGGTACAAGCGCTGTGTAAATGCAGTCCATTTACCATTCAAGTACATTGTGCCATGTAGACATCTTTTATCCAAAGAGCTTTACACGTAGAGCAGAGTCAGCCATCGTATCAAACCCGCCCCCTATTCAGTACACCGTTCTGATTGGTCCTGACCCGGGCCAGGACTGCTGAAAATCTGTCCGGACGGAAGGGGGTGTTTGGAGGCATATTCCAGAACTAAAACATGAGCTTGAGCTCGCAGATACATCTGCAAACTCCTCCATCTAAAGGCTTACTTCATCCTTCAAGACCCTGGCAGTCTCCAACCCCCCCCCCCCCCAGCGGCGTTCTGTCCGTACCGCGTGCGCAGTGCGTGCCAGGCGGCGTCGATGTCGGCGTACAGGTTCTTCTCCGAGGGCTTGCCCGTGCTGGCGCCGTAGCCGGCGTAGTCGTAGGAGAAGATGTTGCAGTTGATCCGCGTCCCCAAGCCGATGTAGAAGCTGCTCATCTGACCCAGGTCCACCGCGTTACCGTGGGAGAAGAGCACCGTGAACCTGGGGGGGGGGAGAGGGAGAGGGAGGGAGATTTGAAGGGTTAGGTAAACCCCAGTCTAAATGACACCTTCAGCCTACGAGTTAAAGAAAATAAGCGTTCCGAGTCGACCCAAGTAACAGATCTTGGGTCTGCTGTTAACCGCTGTTGAACAACTCTACATATCTTAGTCAACAATAAACACACAATAAGTTCACAAAGACTTTGTGAGACCAAAAGGTTTCAACTGTTAATAAGGTATTTTTGATTAAATGATACCTTTGTGCTATTTTTATAAACTAAACGATTTGACTGCTTGGTTAAAGGCATTAAGAGGCCATTTCCCTTAATGTTGACTGTTGTTTCAAATAGGTCACACAAATTAACTGAATCATGAGAAATGACAAAACAAAATCAAATGTTTTTTTAGTGGGGTTTTCTAATAAAGCAGAATAATTCAGCTTTAAAAAGGAATTTGGTGACAGAGTTCTGGACAATCTGCCTTCTATCTTGCTCCTGTAATGTCCTCATTATCATTCTAACTTTCAGTTTATCCGTCCCAGCGTATGGACTTGTAGACGATAGACTGAAGCCTTGAAGTCTGTCTCCTGCCAACAGGTGTTTCACTGCCAATAGCGGCCTGGGCTGGATCCATTTCAAATCACTTGTACTTCTGGGCATTTAGTAGCAGGGTATCCGCTGGCTCTGGCCCTTTATTTATGACCTTTTGCTGTTTAGAGAAATGGAAACCACAGAAATTGTGAAAGTATACTTCTCCAAGGGGCTTTTTGTTTAGACACCGATGCAGTTAATGCTTTGCTCCCAGGCATTCCACCCAGAACACGACACTGCTGCCATATTGGGTTAAGTTTGAACGTATTCAAGAGGGTAATGCTAGATAGCCCTCACGACAGGATTGATAGGTCGGTAACGTGACCACCTCTATTTCTTATTCATTGATTTGGGGAATTTAGGAGTAACAGAGGAAGCAAAGAACAGCAAGGAGGGCATCTGTCTGTGAGTGTGGCTAATTCACCCCACAAACACGTTGAAACCTGCAAAATGAAGAAGTGAAACAAAAAGCAAAAGAAAATTAAAAAGATAAACAATACAGAGAAGAGGCAGACGACAAAGCAGGAAGGTGAAGCCTTTCAACCACAACAGGATGTCAGGGATGAGGGGGGTGGGGGGAAGCAGCACACAGAGAGACTGGGACTCCCGGCACAACAACCAGCCACACAACTGGGAGCTGCCAAGCTCAAGGCACTACTCAGCCACCTGCTCATGAGTATCAGTTCATGACAGCGCGATGGGGGGGGGGGGGGGGGGGGGGGGAACGACTCACCTGGCAGTGGGGGCACAGCGGATGTACATGCAGCCCACTTTGTTGCCGCGGGCCGAGCGCGTGAGGAACACCTCGGTGGTGTCCAGCTCTCGCTGGGAGTACTGGAACTCGGCGCGGTCCGTCAGGTGGAGCTTCCACCTGACGGAGCCCAGGCCGCCCGCCGCCCCGGGGGGCAGGGCGGGGCCGGCGTCCGGGTCGGGCAGGAGGGTGTAGGTGGCCTCGGGGGGCAGGAAGGCCAGCTTGGCGGCGATGCGGCCGGGGCAGGGGGGGCAGCAGAACAGGCAGCACAGCTCGCTCAGAGAAAGGCCGTTCATAGTGTACTGTGGAGAGAGAGAGAGAGAGAGAGAGAGAGAGAGGGAGAGGGAGAGAGGGAGAGAGAGAGAGAGGGAGAGAGAGAGAGAGAGAGACAGAGAGAGAGAGAGACAGAGATAGACAGAGAGACAGAGAGACAGAGAGAGAGACAGAGAGACAGAGAGAGACAGAGAGAGAGAGGGGGGCATGGACAGGGGATCACTGTCTAATGAATACGCATTGATCACAGTGTTGAGACAATGCAGTGATTATGATGTGGTGGCGTATAAGGCATCCTGTGTCTTCCTGACTGCACATGCGATTAAGGGAAGATAAATATAAGTTTGGTCTTATTAGACATTGTAATGTGGACATTATCATTCTGTATAATTCATGACTATTCTGCTTTAGCTGGTTCATCTCCTCTCGGCTGAAGAGTTGTACAGAATTTACTTCGGTTGTCACTCTATGCAAGCAATGAAGTGAATCCGCCGATTGACCAATAAGCACAGACTTTAGATCACAACAATGTCAAATAATTAAGTGTTCATGTTTTGTCGTATAATGTGTGCAGATGACGGTAAAAGAAAACATACCTGTTGAGATGAAGGTCGTATTTAGGTTCAATAAGTTATAAAACAGACTAAAGGAACAGTTCCACACAGCAAGATTGCCACACACACAATGACAGCAGAAGTTAAAGCGTCCAGTCAGCAGGAGGCGGAAGGAGTAAGCTGAAGATAAGCCCGCGGGCCAACGCGTTATTCACAGCCCGTAAGAACCGCACAGAGTTCTGATATCGAAGTCCACATCGGATCCATGTCCGTCATCGATCAGAGGATAACGAGTGATTGAACTCTGAAGTCTGTAAAAGTGAAGAGAAAAAGGCAGATCCGTCCCCTCGTTAAAACTTGGCTTAGCTTTGTTGACAGCTGGCTCCCGGGTTTACAAGCCGATCTAAACTAAAACCACCCGATCCGGATCTCCACACATTAAACCAAGTCCATAATCGCTCGGTTCGGTTTTACGGATCAAACATCCACACGGCACAGTTCCGTGTTTCCACCGTTTGTTGATCCGTGAAGCTCGTCGTTTTCTGCGGTCGGTAACGCGAGTCACGAACAACCGGAGAGTCCAGTCTCTCCGCCCCGGTCCAAGTCCACCGGGACACCGGCCAGGAGATAACACTGCGGCTAGTATCAAGATCGATGCACTTTATGTTTCAACTAACTTTACAGTCGCGGCTGTCATTTAAATTAACCCCTGCTTTGCCGAGTGTTTCCCTTCTCTCCTTACCGCATCCGGAAGTGACAACCGGGAGGAAATTACGTCAGAAAGCTTCAGTGGAAAACACCGGGAAGCGACCTGGGACCGGACTGATTATTGCGGTGTGGCCACCGGTAACAAATAATACTGGAACGATGACAAAGCAGGGTGTTCTTCCCTCTGTAATTTCGATTGATGAAAGTCTGAAAGATCCCGACGAATAATGTGCGTGCGCACGTTGGCTGCGCAGTTCCCTACGTGTCCACCGCGCGCGTTCCTCTCAGACAGTAGACATGACGTCATAACCCAAAATAAAAAAAAACGACTGACACACGATGAGGGGGACAGGACGGCCAAGATTGAAACACAAAAGTTACTTTTGATGTTGACAATTTGATGATAACAAGTTTAATTTTAATGAAATCAATGCACCTGGATGAAAACACTCGAGTGCACCTTTGCCATTTATAACTGGCTTAGTTCCTTCATCCTCCCCTCTGGCACCGGGCAGGGAGCATGGAGCACATGGGCCCTAATAGGATGAATGTATGCACCCCAGTTGAACCGAACGTCCGCCTCGTAGATCCAGAGGATTCCAAACGTTTGACACAAATGCATGTACTACGGAAGAGGATTAGGGCCACATGTGAATATATTTTTTAGTTCAGAGTTTAAAGTCAGAATTCAGACTTTAAACTCAGACAGATATTCACATGTGATCCTAATCCTCTATGATTTCATCCTCGTCGGTGAAGGATGAGGACTCGCACTCTTGAAACCTATTGTCGGCTATAACTCTCATCCTGGATCAAACCCCCGGGTTTGGGTCAGTAACACTGTAGTGACACTGGAATAGTGTCACATGGGTAAAAAAAATAATTACATATGCCCTACATATTGTGACCTCATTAAGGAGTCGATAATTGTGTTTTACTGCTCGTTGACATTTTCTTATTTTGCATAAGTTTTGCCTTATAAGCCATCTAATATGTACTAATATTTCTAACCATCGTGTTTCAATTTAATTCCAAGTCCACTGACTTAATTTCATGCTTTTCGGACACAGTAAATTGGAGATTCTGAATATTGTTGTACAGAATATTATGGAAGGCGAATGTTGCAGCAGGCATGGTCTCTCCATCCTGGACGATGGTGATAATCAGTGATACTTTGTCTCAAACATATTTATATAAATAATAATAATAATGCAGGAAAAATTCACGATTTTGCTGTTCCTTCAACAACAGAAAATGCAGTACAACTGCTTGTGTGTTTTACCAAATGAGACTTTGACTTAGTCAACGTTTATATTTAATAGCCTCTGGGGATACGGTCATAAACATTGTTTTGTGTATCAAAGGGACCGACACAGCAAATTGCCTATTGTCTGAGGCTATTTCTTCTTGTGTTTTGCTGAGTCGGAAATACCCCAGAAAGATACCATTTCCCCTAGACATGGTCTGCAACGAAATTAATGCACTCAACATTTCAATGTATATTATTGTGCCAAAAAGAAAAAGGGAACAGCTTTTTAAAATAAACTTTGATTTTATTGTTTTACGTACTCTTACACATCATACAATCCTAAATTCTGAAAGAAAATCAAAAGAAGATATCTGGTGGTGTTTCTGGGGGACTGGACACCATTTCCTGCAGGACATAATATTATGAACATTGTAGATTTCAGAAATGAATTGAGCTGTAACTAATACCGTTCCTTACACATGTTTTGCAGTAATAAGATTCACTCAGACAACTCTATCTCCATGTATTAATTCTTACCCATACTTCTATCTGATGAAGGCAATGATTATGTTACATTTTCTACAAGACTAGAATGGCAGAGACTGAGAAATCAGAAGTAACTCAAGAGAGATGGGTATACGCATCAAAGAGGAACCCTAGAATATCTACAGTGTGGCTGCCTGAACTGCTGGTGCTAAATTCTCTCAGCAAGGAAAAACTTGCTGTGATTAAACGGTCTCAGATAATATACATTAGAGCTGGCTTATGTCTGTCTCTGGTTAAAAATTAAAATAATAATAAAACCGCCAATCATCAGAACTCTATCTCCGGGGGTATCGTTTGATAAATATGACACATCACTGCAATGCTGGGTTATTGTGGTGGTTTACATTCAAACCGCTCACATTTTTCAAATAAATAAATACAAAAGGAAGATATGAGCAGTCATGAGAAAAGGTGTGAACTGACAACGGCTTGGTTCACACATCAAAACAATCATCCGCAGCCAACGCGCCAGAACCTTCTGTGACACGCCAGCTCTCTGAACCCCTCTGCAAGCCTTCATTCAGCATGGCAAGGGCCTGTCAAGCAACACTGTCTCCAATCCTCGCCTGGGAGTAGTATGTTATCATTGTTTTTTTAGAGAAGTCTCAGAATGGACCCTTCAGAGCTGGTTCTTATCACAGCGCGCCCAGGACTGTGTATGTAGCATCATCACAGAACCATCCTGTGACTGCCAACCAGAGTGTACAGGAGCCAATGTTCCACTACAGCTGAAGCACAAATGAAACCCAACAAGGTTCTAGGGGGCTTTTTGGTTCCTGTTTCTTTGAAGTGACCGAGGTGTTGGATTACAGAGCCCGTGTGTTCCAAACCGCTAAGCTCCTTTAGGCCTGTCCATCAGTAAGACTTTAAAGATAGTTGGGTGATAAAAGCCAATTCCACCATCAGCCAGGCCAGGACTAAATACAGCCCGGACAAACGAGTGATATCCTGTAGTTCTATAGTGGAGGAGAAGCAATTCACATTATACGGCAGCACCATAGAAGGGGGGGGGGGGGGGGGACTACAACAGGCATACAAGTGGCTATTGTCTGCCTCTATTGACTCTTTTGTTGTTGATATACAGCCATGATGGAGGAAAAAACAATGGCGGAACTCAAAAACTACCGCGGACATTAGTTTGGCCTAAAAATCAAACTACATGGCTTCTCTACTATTAGTAATTTTGTTATTTAAGAAAAAGAATCATAGGGCTTATCGCGGGATAGCTATTACCAAAACCTTCTGAACACTTGAAAACAAAACGAAACCCAGTTACAGCCTTGTGGCGATGACTGACCTTAATATCCACAGAGGCAGCCTGTTTCAACACACTTTACGAGACCTGCCGCGAAGACAGTGCAGGGCTCGGGTCAATTAAGTGAGAGGGTACACAAGAGAATCCCATTCATCCATATGGATGGACTGGACCATTGGCCTGATAGAGTGGTATTGGGTCAGGGAAGTCTTGGACCTACACCAGGTGATGCAGCACAGCAGGAAAACCTCAGTAGTCTAGCGGTGTTCCCGTTGGGTTTGACCTCCTCAAAAGATCCACTATTTCACCACATCTTTAGATAACACTGTCATTAAGCAGATTCTTTTACCCAAAGGGATGACCACTATCGGAGCAAGGTGGGGGTAAGTTAATTGTGTAGCCACAAGCAATCCTTTGCAAAGTTACATAGTGCAGGTTCAAGTAGGCGATCATTCCAACGCTTTAAACAATCCTGCATGTGACACTTGTCTCGATAAGCCAATGAGTGGAACATTCTCTACAACCGTTATCCAGAACTTAAGATGGAAAATGAACAACCTATCGATAAACGGGGGCGATAAAACCAGTTCTTTTTGTGGCACTCTCTTTTGGGTATTAATGAAAAGCACTTTATACAGACAGTTTTTTTTTATACCTTAATCCCAACACCCTAAAAGGTCTTCTGGCAACAATCTACATACAAGTATACTATATGAGTAGGAGTCATATGGTATTTACATTTGGGAAGAAATCAAAAGTTAGTGGAGTCCAGTTAAGGTGAACCATAGCGGCGGTTTAAGCCATGCATTGCTTTGTGCTACGGCTGTGTCTTCAAACAGTCTCACTTCTTTTTCCACACTCGGCAGTCCAGTACAAAAGAACGCCGCCCCCTACGGATGACTGCGTACGGACGCATGCATACGGGTGGGCTCTCACGGGGGAGTGGCTGAGGGAGATCTTCGGGGACTCTCCGGAATCGGACCACGACTTCTAAGCACAGCAAAGCAAATCTTTATTATTGCAACAGAATCGACCCCCGCCGGCCGCGGCCGTCTGAATGTCACCGTGGAGCGAGCGGAAGCCGGTTCTCGCTCCGCGCGTCTTAGTGGTCTGCTGGTGGTCGGAGGAAACGGGAGCTCTGTGGTACTCCAGGGAAAACGGAAAAGAAAAAAGGGGCCTCGAATCAGAGAAGGGGCCTCCGATCGGAGGAGGGGCCTGCCTCCACCCAGACAAGACGGTCCCCCCCCTAATTCCAAGAGCGGGGGGGGGGGGGGGATATGCCGGGGCAGGTCTGCTTCTGCACAGATGGACTTTAGAAAGGATGGAGAATGATCTCCCTCCCCCCCCCCCCCAGACGCTGAACGAAACTGCTGCTGTGGCACCTGTTTGTCATCTTCAAACACCGCTTCATCCTGTCATGTTTCGCTCCCCAAACCCAAAGACGACGAGATACTAAACTGCACAATCTTTGACCGGCTTAACTGGACTCGACTCTTAATATGTCAAGAGCTGGTATATTTTTCGTTAAAATGATTACATAATCATGATGGAATACTTTAATAGAATTGAAAAGGTTAATGGCAAACCCCTGACGCCGATTTGCCGACACATGCCCCCCCCCCCCCCAATCCTCCAGCACAAACCAACCAAACCATAAAAAAATAAATAGACTGCAATCACACGATTCAAGCTAACTACAATATATTAATATAGATCTTCTGATGTCATACGCTCAATCTAACAAAAAAGGAGAAAAAAAATATATGTACATAAATCAATCACTGGGTTGAAGTAAAAGGCCCCCCCCACTCTGCGCCCACTTCGACTGCTCATGCACCCCACATCAGTATAATCAACTCATCAAATAACGCTCTAAGGAGCCACTGATTGGGTGAGCACAACACGAGGAGAGGGGGAAGAAAACGCTTCTAAAATTGGATAAAAAATAAAACCGGCCAAATCATCAATCTGCGTATTTTTTGTTAAAGGGAGTACAGCCTCCCAAAAATGTTTGAGAAGAAAAAACAGCGTCCTGCAGAACTCCCGGTCCGTTCCTTGGGTTGCTAGCTTTGGACCAATGAGCCGAGTCTCTCCTTCTCGTATGGGTTAACCGTTGGCTCACTTCACCCCCCGGTTTCACCACTTCACACCCCGGTTTCATCACTTCACCCCCCGTGGTTTCATCACTTCACCCCCCGTGGTTTCATCACTTCACCTCGCGGGGTTAAATAGACAGCATCGGCCCCGGCGGGAGAGACGATGAAACAAAAAAAAAAAGGGGTAAAACGAACCGGTCCTCCCTGGTAGCAACAGCAGTACCACAGGCCACGCCCACAGCCCTCTCTCCATGCTCTAGGTAATGTTCACTCACATGTTCACGCACGCACGCACACACACGCACACACACACAAAGTTCAGTTTCAAACCGTGGCTGGAGGAGAGAGAGAGAGCGAGGGGGAGAGAGGCTTACAGAGGGAGGGCTGAGACTGCACCTACCCCACCCTCCCGCGGAACCCGGAAAGCCGTTCGCAAGTCAGGGTGGATCTAGCCCGCCGTCCGTTTCTACATTGTCCCAATGATTCACGCAGGTCATGAGGAAGAGGAGGGACAGCCGCGGCGCCCTCCCTCCCTCATAACTTCTGGATCTTCTCCGCCACCACGATGGGGTTCTCCTTGCGGATGCGGGCGGCGGCGGCGCCCCGGTAGTCGTAGGGACAGTCGTGTTTGTCGGAGTAGCGGTGGATGGCGCAGAACAGGTTCCCGCAGCGGCAGTCGAAACCTGCAGGGGGAGCAGGGAGAGGGCCGGAGTCAGTCAAACACAGAAGCTCCCCTCGTCGCTCCATTTACATGGGCCCTGCACGCCAACACAAAGCATTTCACACTGGAGGGTGGGGTGTGTGTGTGTGTGTGTGTGTGTGTGTGTGTGTGTGTGTGTGTGTGTGTGTGTGTGTGTGTGTGTGTGTGTGTGTGTGTGTGTGTGTGTGTGTGTGTGTGTGTGTGGCAGTACACTGTGAAATGCGCCACAGGACTGCAGTATGTTACTCTCAGGTCCAAAGTCCCTCTATTCAGAGTGCAATCATTGCACTCAATGTGGAACTGTGGCTTTTCAATGCAATGCTGAATGGAGTGCATTTATATATCGCAATTCTCTAAACTGTGGCCACCCCTTTATAACAAGGGCCTGACATTCACCCCTGTCGTACACACTTTGTTGAGGTTGCCATGGTACATGTGACAAAATTGACACTTAAAAAATACACATCAATGTTGATTCTGTTACAGAAGCTGTCTTGGCCAAATGGGTAAGAGTAAAGGTTATTTAATTTCTATCAACCTCCTTTTTTATACATATCAAATCAAATAAACCAAAAATGACAGCCATTAAAAACAGATCCGTATATTAATGTGCTGCATTGATATAGAAATTAGGACAACATGTTTTTAAATGTTGCAGTAATCCTCTGCATTACAAAGAGATAAGGGCTTTAACAGTGGGGGGGGGGGGGGGGGGGGGGGGGGGGGGGGGGGGGGAAGCAGAACCTCATTAGGCAGCTCTGGTGACCCATAAACCTTTGAACCTCGCCTGAGCCGACTGCTGTGTGTGCGTATGTGCGTGCTGCATTCCTTTAAGGCCTTTTCCTTCCTCACCAGTAAGGCCCACTTTCTTCCGGCAGGAGAAACAGCGGTTCTTTTTCTTGTTTTTATCGGGGGTCTGGTCACCGTCAGAAGAGGTCTGCGCTGCTTCCCCCTGGGGCCCTGAGACAATAAAAACACACACAGGGCTGTAGTCAGTAAAAGGGGGGGGGGGGGCAACGACACTAAAAAGGGGGCACACACTAATTAGCTTAAGTTTCAACAGTGAATCAACGTAACCATGAAGAGGACCAGGAGAAGACGAGAGAACGTCTCGCAGACAGTCAGGGTGGGATAACGAGTCGGCTGAGAAGGTCAGAGCAAGCCCCAGACCACCGCACTGTACTGCGGTGGTGTGCTATGTATAGGTCATCACGCTGCCTGGGGGTCTCACCTGTGTTTTTGGATGTGCCCTCCTCTTCGTCTTCGTCAGCCTCGGCCCGGTCCGAGTCTACGGTTGCTGCCGTGTCTTGGGAGATGCTCATGGCGGTCATCTGCTGGGTCACTGGGCTGGGCGAACTGGGACTGAAGAAAAAGGTCAAGGCATCGAGTGAAACAAGTTTGGAGACAGAATGCCCCGGGCCACTGGGCCTGGCGCGTGTGTCATGCACGTCTGACAATTAGCTTCTTTCCTCCCGCCAATTTTATTTTCAATTTGACGATCAGAAATGAGATCTGCTGTCGACTGCAGTAGGGAGCGTTTGGTCCAAGGGTTTCCTCCCCTCGGTTCAGGGTTGTTCCACAAACCACCGCACGTGTCAGAGCGCCTCATACTGTAACTACATTATGATGCGTCGCAGGGACGTCCTCTGAAAGACCCTAGGATGCTCAGAGAGCCCCCCTGGTTTAATCAAATAAAGGCTTCATCCTTCAGTAAAGAGGGAGAATTAACAGATGGGACTGAGAATGAAACCAATACAAAGTGCAAATGTTTGAGCCTTAGTGTCGTCAACGGAAGGCCACAGATGTGGTTCATTTGAGAACATGATGAACCCGGTTAAATCTTTCACTGTGATAACGCTGCACTCGTCTTCTGTTGTTAATCCTCCTGACGACTTCAGGCCATAACGTCAAAGATAAAGTTCAACGTTGTGATAATGAGTTGCACTGGTATTGAACACAACAAAAGCGCTTGAAAGCGCTTTGAAGCGCTTAAAACAAACCACCTTCCTATGCTGCGAGTGAGTGAGTGTCTGTGCGTGTGTCTGTGTCTGTACCTCGGCGTTCTCTCCTCCGGGGGCGTTCCCACCTCCTCTTCGCAGGGTTCCGAGGTGGCGACCTCCACAGACGCACCGGCTGCTCCCGGGGAGCCCAGAGGTGAGCCAGCAGCTGTGAGGAGGATGAGACGGAGCAGACACTCAGTATTGACAACCTGCAGCGCTCCGACGCCCAGCCTGCAGCTCACACTATGCATGGGCGTGTATTGAATTATGTCACACACATGCCATCCATGGCCTACATATGACTGCCACAACAATTAAAATATCTGTGGTTGTGGTGGACCGCCCCAATCAGTGGTTTTACCTTCCTGCCAAACCTTTGACAATACCAGGGAAATAGCCACTTTGCCGCTCAAAAGGTTACCCCCCCTCCCGTATCTGCCCCCCTATCCTCATGGGGTACCCCTCCATCACCCACATACCTTTTTCTCCTGGGGGGCTGGACCGCCCCCCTCCCTGTTGTCTCTGCAGGTGTTCCTTGTAGCAGACAGAGCACATGCCATTGGTGCGGGGGTTACCATAGAAACCACATCCCATCGTGCAAAGCATTGGCACTTGCGTTTGATTGGTCTCCTGTGCCATACTCTCTGAAAGAAAAGGGGTAAGGGGAATGGGAGAGGATTTGCCTGAAAACAGGGTTGTAAAAGTTAGTCGATATAGTTCAGAGACTGGAACTCGGCATTGGGGTACACTTGGTAGATATAAAGTAGAGTTATGGGAAAGGACAGGTTTCAAATTAGAAGATAAATCCAATTTATCTACTTGGCTGGGATAAAAAAAAAAAATCATCATCATTTGAATAAAACCTTAGTGTCAACAAACTTAATCGAAAAAGATCAAATCGTAAACAGGTCGTCATTCGACTGTCAACAAGCCAACAAGGCAGAAACTCTACAAGGGAGCGTGAACAACAAGGGGTCCGTGACAATACAGCGCGTTACTATAGCGGTGACCCCCTGGCTCTCCGGGCAGCAGTGTGTTCTGGTCGGATTCAGAATGTGACGTGTGTCAGTGGTGTTTGGATCAGGATGAGCAACATTCATTGAGAGAAGGATGACAACTAGGCCCACGGACTCACGTACACAACACCCATCAAATCATCCCAATAAACCCCCATAGCTTCGTGCTTCTTTCAGGGCTGACAGGAGAACAACAATAGGGCCGAGGGCCGGGTGGAAACACTTTTTAGTGTTCAGGCAGCGGCCGACACAAACCATGGCGTGTTGTGTTTGCATCGCTCAAAGACCAACGCTGTCGACATTAGCCCGACAGGCTAGCTGTCCGATGTGTTGTACATGCCATTTAAACCCCAATACAACAACAACATAACCCAGAAATAGTAATATCTCATTGTATCGCAAAGAAAAAGTCGAATAAAGCCACCCTCCGTGGAAATCAGCAGCAACGCTTTGGATTATTTGGACCAAAACCGGATCATTGTGTTGGATAGCCAACAGCTAGCAGGCTAGCATTAGAAGCTAAGCCGAAAAACAGTGCGCATCTCCCACGGTGACCCGGTACTGGTGCCGTTCCACCATATAAATTCACCGCATGTAACCGGAATAAAGACGTACCTGTTATCGACCGAGCCGAGCGGTGCGGACGACCTGAGTCTACGAGTGTGCCCGGTACCCTCCGGTGCGCGCGGCCTCCCCAGCGCAGCCTCCCGACATCAGACAGCAGCGACCATGACGTCACCCCCAGCAACAATTAATCACTTCTTCACAGGGGCTGCTGGGTGGAAGGATTTAAACCCGTTTTAACCATCAAAACATACATATGTATGTATGTACCAACCATATAGGGACTTTAACCAAACATATACAAATGGCGTTTGTTGGGTCTTTAGATGAACATGGTATGCCATGGGAATTTTCATCACAA
>NC_136940.1:25057427-25097427 GCF_949987615.1 Pollachius pollachius
ACCGCTCCCATCACCGCCCCCGTCACCGCGTCCCTGGCCCCCGTCACCGACTGGTACACCCGGCCCACCGTGTCCGACACCAGCTGGGCACCACACACACAACAAGACGGGGATTTGAGCACGCTTTAAGGGGCTGGTTGTACATTGGGTTGTGTTAATGCACACACACACTGTAGGGCGTTGAAGTGTTGGTGTACGTTTTTTGGGTAAATGATTGACCAATGGTTTTGGGTGAATTATTGGTGTGCTACGGTCGGGTTTATTGGTTGGAACCATGAGAACGAGACACGTTAGAAACCATGACGGTTCACAAACTAGGACTAACAAGGCTTCCCTACCAAAACTGTTTATAATGGACTACTAGGATATAGAAGAAATCACTACAATTGTAATCACATAAAATATGAGATCATATTTTTTTGTTTCAAGAGTAAAAATATAAATGGAAATGTTAAGTAAATGCACTGGATGATTTTACGGTGAAACTGATCCAATCCAATCTACTAAAACCCTAGAAATTGATGAAACCACGACAATAAAAAAAAGAAACTGAATAGTGGTGAAGACCTGGCGTCTGCCTCCTAAATGAAGCGGTTGAGAAACGACGGCGTCTCTGGCGACGGTTTGACTACTTTATGTGCGTCTTTATGAGGAACCGTAAATCGGCGCGGGGCTGACCTTGTCCGCTGGCTGCTGGAGGATGGGCAGGGTCGCCTCCATCTTGTCCAAACCCTGCAGGGCGTAGTCACTCACCGCCGTGACTGGAGAACACACACGCATAGGCAGCACACGCACACATTACATGTTTGACTATCGTTTCATTTGAGGAAACACAAAAGTCGTCCATTTCTTTACTGCTGGAACAAATAAGAAAAAAAGTAGAATAATTTCCTTATTTTTGAGCCTTTATTATAGACCCCTTATACATTGTTATTATCATAACCGTCCTCCTGGGATCACTACGATAGGAATTCACTGTTAAATAAGCTTCATAACATTGTTGGTACTACTATGCTGACATGTGTGTCATTTGGTTTGGCGTGTGAAGGCGTACTTTGTGGCTCCAGCATATCCAGCAGCGGCTTGGAGCCCGTGGAGGCGGCGGCTCCCAGGGTCCGCACCCCCGCCTCCGCCACGTCCATCGCCCCCTTCAGTAGGGGCACGCTGTCCTTGGTGGTGGTGTAGGCGCTGGACACGGCCCCGCACGCCGAGCTCACCAGCGGCAGGCTGCTCACTCTGGACACCAGGCCCTGCACACAGGAGCCACCGTCACTGGGACACGGGCCTGTCGGTGTACAGGTGGGGCTTACAGCGCGGGGGATATGAAACGAGAACACGCTACAGGGCTGTCGAAATGAACCGCGGTGGAGGCACACTGCTGCTGGCGTACCTGCTCTCCAGTCGCAGCTTCAGCTCCGACCTCATTAGCCTTCCCGCTGTCTGCCATCGTGGCTGCTGTGCTGGCTTTCAATCACTTATAGAAGAAAACGGACGCGCACACGCACACACACACGCACACGCACACACACACACACGCACACACACACTACATTTTACATGGATATTAAGATCCAAGAAGAAGTTGCCCTACATACAAGACTGCAATACTCCATGTAGTGTCTGGTTGAGTTTGGATTTGGATACGTACTGCAGTTCAGGTACGTTACATCTCTACAATCTACTTTACACACCTTAGTATACAATGTATCTCAAAAGGAAAAATGTAAAATACATGAATGGTATCACTGGTCGGTGGTGATAGCATCGAATGGAAATATAGAAATGCTGTTTGTGATGTTCTTTCCAATAGGGGTAAAAAGTGCTTTCACGTCGTCAATATAGTTAAATATGGTAATTTAGTACAATTATTTAGCTATTAGTTATCCCATTTATCTTCCCACACTATGCATCATGATAAGGGGTGTGGGAGCTGTGGCAGTTGTGCAGCAGGACAGATGGTGGCAGAGCTGCAGTCTGAGTTATGTCTTCTGAAGCCTGGCACACAGCTTAAAGCCCAGACACCACACTAGAGATAGACCAAACTCCCAAAGAATCCCCAAAGTCAAAGTGGGCAGACTAACTATTAATAATCCAAATGTCCATAGCTAAAGATGAATGAAGACATCAGCTCATCTGGGTTATCTGAGGTGATGTATTGCCTCTCACAGCGCCATCTATTGATCATTGTCGGTAGCAGTGCAAGCCCAGGCAGGACACATTCAGAGAAGAATTGTAAACCAACCACGCCAAAGCTGATTCACTTCCACTGAGTCCTTGATAAACGGGGTCTTTGTTGGGAAACACATTAACTGCCTCTGTGTCATCATTGCCCATTGCTTCATTTCAATTGACCTATGAAACACATGATGACTTATAAACCGTGACGCTACACTATTGGTATTGAAGTTCAAATCTAGTTTTAATCATACTTTTGGGTGGTTCATTTGTTTAGGGTTTGAACGTCCTAAATAATAGATAACAGAGCTTGGAACATAAATAAGTGCTTTGATCAATAGGCTATGCTGTTTTGGCCCAACTAATAGTTAAGCAGCTGAATTGATTAGATAATTATAATGTTTTTTATAAGCAACACAACTATTATATTTCACTTGGGTTATTTACAGCTCAAGAACAAAGTCTAAGAGGATGTTAAGGGAGATAGCGATAACAGAGATAACGTTACATTTATGATTAAACAAATTAGAGATAATAGTCACAGAATCAAGTGATAACTTTACCCTTAAGTGATCTTGTACTTTCAATCGTCAAAACTTTATAGGGCGGATTTAAATCTATGAAGGAAAGTGTCAAACGCAGCATCATCCAGCTGGTCTATTTCCAGTGTCAATGACCCCATTGAGACACATAGGGCCGAGTCGCATCAGCTGAGGCATTATTACAGTATTATAGATAGATATCATTGTAGTCACTCCAGGAAAGAAATAACAAGTATAAGAGAGAGCGAAAGAAAAATCAAATAAATTAATGTTAAGAGGCTATATTTAAACACAACCGTGGTCCAACGGGTTAATAATGTTTTAACTTATTGTAGCTCTAAAGTGGGCCACATTTCAAACATTCTACAAATCCAAAGCTCACTCCCATGTCCGATTAGTGAACTTTACCCCAGATACAAAATTCACTCGCAAAGTTTAAAAAACGATTAAACTTCATAACTTATCATTGTCGCCAACTTTCAAGGCACGTCGTCGCTTAAGACATTACTACTGTTCAAACAATATAATGCGTTTGAAGCATGTGGACCGTGTATAAATTTGGTTGTGTCTGGTGAGTCAAAATCACAGAAATGTAATAAAAACTTTTCTCAGACCTGTTGGAATAACTTCAGGGACACTTCGTTCGCTCGATGTCGTCTCCTGACCTGCGTCCGATACTCAATAGGGAGTTCAGTCTCCAGCCAGGGCGCCTATCAAAATCAAAATTGTGCAACATTGTGTCAACGGAAAGGCGGAATAGGGCTTACTGAAATAACCAATCATGTCACAGAAGACAGAAACGAAACTAGTAGTAGTAGCACCTATTACTGGAGCACTGCTTGTGAAACATCTCGGGACTCCAGAAGAGATCTTTCAGTGGAAACAGACGAAGGCCTTATGTTGTGATGGCATTGGACCAAACGACATCCTAAACCACCATGAACAATATCTGCAACACTGGAGAACTGTGTTAGAAATGAGCAGGAAGACATTTTTACTGCAATTGATGGATTGTACCTTGAGGGGGCAGTCTTTCTCCACAGTCATTATTTCTGCTGTTTCGTCCATGCAGTGTTGCTAAGGTGACGTTCATAAAGGCCATAGTCTATATAGAGAAAATATACTAAACTCAGAGCGTATTGACTTAAGCCTGAAAAAAAAACTATTTCTAGGTTCAGATGTACCACACAAGATACAAGCTTTGTACAAGTATATGTAAGACTGGGCTAACCTTACAATGTAGCCTACCATATACCCATCTCTGACAATAAGATGCTATTACTGGAGTTGAAGAGGCTATTTCCCACAACTCCTTCATTTCATTAGTAAGAGATTTCCATTGTAGAAGCCTTCTCAGTTTCATTATGGGGCCTCTTTGTTTTAGCCACTAGGCGCCAGTGAACATGAAGCAATCATTTCTTATTTCAGCATTTGAATTATAAAGTACATCACAGTGGATTCTGCCTTTTGATATAGTTTGAAAGGAGTGCTGCACGGTCACACTCTGTTTATCAGCATCAAACAAGAACCCTGAAAGCTCTCCTCGTACAGGGACACAAGAGTGTTGCTGTGGCACACACACACACACACACACACACACACACACACACACACACACACACACACTAACAAATAAAAATGCAAAAGAACACGCACACACACAAACACACACACACACACACACACACACACGCACACACACACACACACAGACACACAAATACACACACATGCACAAACAGACACACAAACACATTATAACACTCACAGACACACACTCACACACACATCAAGCTCTTCATTTCACAAATTAAGAGGTAAATGTCCCCCAAAGGCTGTCATCTGTTCCTGCTTAGCTCCACTGTGCTCCACTAGATCAGCTGATTGGAGCCAAATTGGGCTGGATATTGAGTAATTGCAGATCAGCAGATAACAGGAAAGAAATTTGCTTAAGAAATACTAAAGAAATCTGTATTTTAATTCTCTCCTCCTCCTCTCTCTCCCTCATCTCTTCGAAAGGACTGAATTTAAGCAATACTGAATAAATCAGTATTTTAATTCTCTCCTCCTCATCTCGGTCCCTCTCTCTCTCTCTCTCCCTCTCTCCATTCCTCTCTTGCCTAAGGAAACTCAATTAAGGGCAGGCCCACTTAATTGGCATGTTCGTAAGCCCTTCCGGGCATTCGACATTCAGTGTTTGAATAGGAACACACTTTTCTATGGTCCATACAGTCTACACAAACTTTGCAAATCAGATCATTTGGGCCATGTATAGATAAAATGTGAAAGATAATAAACACGTGTGCAACCAGAGCATGTTGGATCGTAGAACGGAACCAAAGACCCTGAGAGACCCTGGATCTATTCCACATTATTATCTCACATTGCAGGTATACTAGAAACATGAAACCAAACGGAAAGGCAGCCATGAATCTTCAAAGGGGTCGGAACCCAGCTGCAGCCTACTGTAAGTTCCGCTGTTTGGAAGATTAATCACTTCTACGAGATCCATCATCATCATCATCATCATCATCATCATCATCATCAAAGCCAATGGTTAACAGGAAGTGGTCTCCGTCAACAGAAGAAAGAAAAACACAGCGCTACCATTACGTCCCTAATGAAAACCACTCGCCGCGGTTCACGAGTGCATGTGGAGCAGATTGCCTCAGGTTGCGGCGTTGGGGTCAGATCCCCTCCGTGTATCTCGCCACTCTCTCCTTCCTCCTCTTCGTCTTCGGTTTTCCTCAGTGTATCTGGGGGTCGGGCCCCGAAATCTGCAGAAGACTCCTCATCCCCCCCTATCCGTCCACCACAGACTGGCCTCCTCCCCTCAGGTGATCCATCACCACCACGCGACACCGTGGACGTTGGGAATCTTATTCCCGACATCCTTTGACTAGTTTCCAGGGGGGCTGGTAACATGAGGTATCGGTAACATGCAACACAGCTACACATCATTCCAAGGCTGCAACCCGATACGGATCCTTTGTCCTTGTGATATATCACTCAATGGCATATTAATAAAGCGTAACCTTGGCTCGGTCGATAGATAAGAGTCGTGTGCCGACCGCATCCGAACACATGGAAGGGATACCTGTCTATGGGAAGGAAGGGGACCACCAACACCCATGTATATAGATTCCTATATAGATCTATGTAGGTATATATAGACTCCTGATAAGCCTGATGAGATTGTTGTGAAGGATGGCATTCCTATTTATATGGAGCATCTCCTTAAATTTCATTGAATAAATATTTACGCTTCCCTAAGTAATGGGGTAGCAAGTGCTGTTATCCTAATTCTAACTGTTGTGAAGCATGACCAGATGACTTCTCTTTTTCCATTTTCTCCAGCCCTTTCTCTTTCACAGCCTTTTAGTTCTTTCCGTTCATATTTAAAAGCGATATCGTGGAGAAACTCTAATTATATGCACCAAAGGGCAGAACAATTCAACATTGCAAGCCAGCGTGGGCCCACCATTGTCCCTTTATGAAACAAAATGCTCCAAATGAATGCTCATAAAATTCATTCACTTTATGCCTTCAGCTCATGTGAGGCACTGCCCTAAATCTTTCGGGGTAAAATGACCCAGCAAGGAAATTGGCTACAGGCCTTTTTTCAATCTCCCTGCCCTCAAGCTCGAAACATATTGGGTAAATTACTTGTTGGTGGCCACTCTGCAGCAACTAGGAATGAGTTTTAAGTATCCCTCGCTCCAATCGTTGGAGTGCTAAAAAATGAGGTGGAGCAACGGAACATATGAACTGAGAAGGCAAACATCAAAGCTATTTTCTATACTTGGAACCAACAGTGTAGATGTTCAGGGAAAAAAACAACATTTCCTGTGTTTGTGTTATTTCCAGTGACATTAGAACTAGGAGTTCTGGGGGCTCCTGCCATGTATGAAGGTGTGTGTGTGTGTGTGTGTGTGTGTGTGTGAGGGACTCTCTCTCGCCTTTCAATCTGGCGGTCTCATCGTCCATGTAAGCTCCCTGCTGAGTGGTCAGCGGCTGAAGTGCAGAGTCGACATGCGTTTGACGGCTGGCCCTGCAGTATTCATGCTGCTGCCGTCTGCCCGCGACCAGGACAGTGACGGCTTACTACTGCGACCTCTCCCCCCCCAAAAACAAAAGACTTGACAGCTTGCTTTCTGTCACTACTGGGGAGGTTGAGGCAAAGTTCCCTACCCTTCCCATTTCATGGCACCCCTGTATTGATCCTCCTGCCATGTTCCCTCTCTCATCTGGTTCTGAGGCGACACGAATGCGTTATTGGTGGTGAGGTTCATCTCTCCGAGCCTCTTTCTTTTCCTTCATCTATTCTCGTTCTCTTCAACACTATTCCTGAGATGTTCAGTTTTCAAGGGAGTTCTACTCTTCTTCCTGTCGGCTTCTCGCTGCCTTGCATCAGGTTCACTTTGAGAGATTCAATGCCCATCGCTCACAATGAAAGGAGAGACTGTCTGTTTAACGTGCAATTAATTCAGACATAATTCCTTATTTATTTATAACTTATTCAGTAACGCACTTTAATGACATTGCCAAGAACAGAAGCGATTCGATGTAGTGCTTCAGAAGAAAATCCCCACAGTTGGATGACTTGGTTAGCAAATGAAAGATGTGTTGGGAATTAAACATGCAAATAATAACTGGATCATGCAAAGTAGATCAAAGTAGAACATACATATAACAACGTGCAGCCTACAGAGATGAGTTTTTGTTTAAGTCGACTTACATGTCAAGCAAACTTTCACAAAAGTTACTTATGTCTCCGTAACTCACCGTCTAACCCCCTATTACTATAAAATACATCTTCTCTTATTGGGTATTACAAATAACAGACATTCTTTTCAAATGACAAACAAACTTGACCCATCTGTTGGATTACAAACGATTTCTTCTTTTGGACCAACTGAATTAATCCATGATGAGTTGGAATGAAAAGGTTGACGTTACTGTCCCAACAACACGGCCAGTTGAGTGTGCGAGAATAGATCATTGAATTGGATCAGATCACATGCATCGCGTTTTCCTATCTCTCTGGCCGTCTGCTGACCCAACCTGCTGGGGTGGAGGGGAGGGGGGCCGGGAGCAGACAGAGGTCTCCTAGTCTCCTTCATAGTGTCCTATCTCTGGCCCCCTAGTCTCCTTCAGTGTCCTACCTCTGGTCTCCTAGTCTCCTTCATAGTGTCCTCTCTCTGGTCTCCTAGTCTCCTTCATAGCATCCTCTCTCTGGTCTCCTAGTCTCCTTCATAGCGTCCTCTGTCTGGTCTCCTTCATAGTGTCCTATCTCTGGTCTCCTTCTTAGCGTCCTATCTCTGGTCTCCTAGTCTCCTTCATAGTGTCCTACCTCTGGTCTCCTTCAAAGTGTCCTATCTCTGGTCTCCTAGTCTCCTTCATAGTGTCCTATCTCTGGTCTCCTTCAAAGTGTCCTATCTCTGGTCTCCTTCAAAGTGTCCTATCTCTGGTCTCCTAGTCTCCTTCATAGTGTCCTATCTCTGGTCTCCTTCTTAGTGTCCTATCTCTGGTCTCCTAGTCTCCTTAGGCTCAAAGTTTGCTCCAATGTTGTCAAGGAACTTGTGTTGTAATTCTTATTTCATCCTTATTTACGAATGCATGCACAAAAAACACAACCACATCCATATTTATTCTTTAGTACGTCTGTCAACCTCCTTCCTTTGCTTTTTGAAAGAGGCTGAAATGTCGTTCCTCCTCCCCCCACCATGTTGATAAAAGATTCAATATGCTCCATCAAAGGTCGCCGCTTCTTTGCTAAACTTTCCTGCACAGCTCCTCTCTGTCTTATCTTAGTTCAGGTGCGCTGCCTGCCTGCTCAGACACTCTGTGTGGGATGAAAGAAATGGAAGAACAAAAACGCTTTGTGTTTGTTTATTTATTTATTGTCAGCATATCCTTTTCTCTGAAAAACTTTGACAAGGCATGAAAGGGGCAGACGTTTAAGCAGATGAATTCGCCTCAGACTTCGGCCCATTTCTTACGTATTTATTTATTAGCATTATTATCATCTATTTGTTTTGATTATAAAAACCTCCCGATAAAGTGAAAACGTTGACCGAGTTCCCAGCAGTAGCGGCGGTCCTGTGATATCGAGCACACCCACTTAACCAACAGCCCTTCCTGCTTGAAGGCTCTGCCTAACAGCTCATTCTGGGCGTTGGACGACAGTGCAGTGTGGGGGGAAAAGGGAAGAGTGAAGTATCTGGGTTTAAGGAACTGATGTCATCCACAGATGTGAGTGACAGGCTGGAACACCATTAGCTGCTGCAGGGGTCTGAGTGCAGATCTCTGGCGGAGCTTTGAGCTGGTGCCAGGCAATGCCTAGTGGGCTGCAGGCCTATAGCCCTCCGTAGTCCTATACTAGAGTACTACAGTATGACTATAGTACTACTGTAGTCCCACTAAGACTATAGTGCTACTATAGTACTACTATAGTCCTACTAGGACTATAGTTGTAGTCCTACTATAGGCTAGTACTAAAGTAGGACTATAGTGGTACTACATCCGTGCAATGTACTGTTTATTGTAAACCATCTGAGTAAATACACATAGGTCTACAAAAAAACGAACTGTAACCATTTAACCACCTTGGCCAAGAGAAACATATTTTATAAATACAAGATGATTTGAACCCGTTTTGCATAAATGAGCAATAACACCATTGCCTGCCGGTGTTTTCTATTGATTATGCTATAACGACGGTACACAGTATTGTAATGGTAAGTAATTGTCTCATATAGCCAAGAGCCTATACTTAAAAGACATTTGATATGCATTAAGCACTGTCTGTTTCTGAAAATGATTTTTGAGCCAGATGCTCATCTCTTATTGATCCAAACTCCTAATAAACGGAAGAATGTGCAATTAAACTACTATGTCATAATGTATATACTACTGAGCAGGCAACATCTGTGATGAGAAAAATAAGAACAACGCATAGCTGGAACCAATTTCGATTTATAAAGTATCCAGTATATCCTATCTGAAAAGGCATGGTATTAAAGACCAGGCTCCCAAATACAGTTGGTTTTAGAGATATTGGAATTATATACTCTAATTATTTTAGCCGACTTGTTCATGGAAACGTGAAACTAAAATAGAACAGATGAATAGAACGTAATGAGGCTCGAGTAGAGGTCTGGGGAGAATAAACTGTTCCTCCTATGGGGTAAGCTGCGAAACGGTATATTGTGGATTAAAATCAAAGGCAAAACCTGTTCAGAAAAAAACCGTTCTTACACTGCCCACTGTCAAATAGTTCTTTGGTTGCTTTTACGCTTTGACAAGCCTTTTAATAAGGCCTACACGTCATTACCGTTATGAAAAGGGGGAATTAAAGCCTTCCATAGCTGTAGGGCCTATATATATTGTAAATCACACAATACAATTCAGCCGGCTTCAATCTGCAACAATTAGGTAAGTCTTTTCAGTCGGAGTCGGTCCAAGTTGCTTAATCACTCCTCGCTGTTATACTTGCCTAATTAATCAAATGTTAACCGTGAATAGGAGTGTGCGGCTCTAATTGGACACGTGACGACCACGTGAAGACAGACCAGCCTTTTCTGTCTCATTCAAATGCTCCTTTTTCCTCAAACGAGCGATCGTTTTCAAAAGGGAAGTCTAATTAGTCATTAATTATTCCCATTCCGGTTCCAGCAGAGCTCTTGTCCAAGGTTTGGCTCAGCGGGCTGTGTAGACTATATGTCCAGCGGGGAGCAGAGAAGACGCCTGTCTCTCGCCGTCAGGAGAAGCGGTCAGACTGCCCTCTTCCCAACGACCGCTTGACCATCACGGAATACAAACCATTTTTTATAAACCGATGAATGGGAATTACTTTGTTCCAAACACTGTGGCTTGGAAGTGGGGCGCATAGCAGCCGGAGGAATAGCCCTTTCTCTCAGCCGTGACAGCCGAGTGGAAAAGACGCAGCAGTGCCGTCCTACTGGAGAGCAGCCGTCGTGCTCACAGACCCTCCGCTTCGCCAGAGAGACCAACTATTGAGGACGGAGGATTGTTCACACAACTGGCAATCTGGGCGAAGAGCGGCAGATGTCGTTTCCAAACGGTGCAGCTGGTTCGATGCCCGTGCCTTGCTGAAGGGGTTTGCTTATTTGCAATCAGCCTTTTTTTTTTCTTTTCATCACACACTGAATCCACGGCTTCCAACGAATCCAAATTACTTGGGGATCCCGGGCGGCTGTCTGGAGAGAGGGAGAGTATTGCTGCAGAGTCTGACGCGGATGCCATGTGTCGTGGTGCGACATAGACGCTCTTTGTGGGGGTGTTTCTGAACGGGAGGGGGGGGGGGGGGGACAGGTGCCGCTGTGTTCCATGCGTGTTGAGAGCTGCGGGTGGTATGGACACACACCGCCCTGAGGAGGGAGAGACAGTTGCTCCGAGGGATGTCAGGCCGGCGTGCGGGAGCAGTTTTGTCCGGGGACAGGTGCGACGGGGCGGAGTAGTTGACTGAGGCTCCAGAGGACCTCGGAGAGCACCGACGGGTCTCCTCTCCTCCGACACCTCTCGGATTCCTGATCCAGGGAGGAGGGAGGGGGAGACAAGACACAAGGAGTTGAAACAACGTTTAATCGGTCACATCACACAGCCCGCTGTCCCGGTTTGACGAGCAGAGCCAAAGGTAAGAGCCATGAGGCTGTTCAGCCCGGGTCCGGGTCTGGTGGGGATGTTTGGGATTGGTGTTGTACCCCCCAAAACGCGTCTCAATCGCGGACGTTGTGCTACCCAGAATTGAGAGGAAAAAATATCTCTAAATGCAGCCTAATTTCCTTCAACATAAACTGTGTTAATAGCGATGTGCAGTCCGGGATAACATATGTTCTTTGTCTCTGCCATGGGTTTATATCTTACTCAGAATTGGCCTCTGAACGCATCTTTGTTTATCCCACATTTCATACTGCGTAGCTCGCAGCAAACAGGGTTCGGCGGCTCAAAGGCAGAATAATCACTTCGCATTGGCTGGGTAGAAGTCTACCATGTGCATTGCCTGGTACGATCATGTATTCACTGGAGGCTGGTTAAAACGAATCAGGGTTTGAATCAATACGGGCTCTGACCATCTCATTAGGATTTTTTGCTTGTTTTTGTTATATTTCTTCTTGTCGATTTATTATAAATCCCCCCCCCCAACCCCACATTTTCTGAAGGACAAATTGATTGGCTAACCCTGTTTATTTAGTGTGTGTGTGTGTGTGTGTGTGCGCGCGTTCGCGTGCGCGTGTTATTATGTGTGTGAGCTAGCTGTGCTTGTGCTTTGTTGGTCTCACTGAAGCCTCATCAGCTATACTCCTTCTATAACTCCTTATATATAACCGTCTACACCCAAGTACCCCTGGTGTCCACAATTTCGTTCCCTCTCTTCCCCACATCTCTCTCTCTCTCCCTTTTGGTCTCTCTCCTCCTCCCCACATTGCTCTCTCTCTCTCTCTCTCTCTCTCTCTCTCTCTCTCTCTCTCTCTCTCTCTCTCTCTCTCTCTCTCTCTCTCCCTTTCGGTCCCTCTCCTCCTCCCCACATCTCTCTCTCTCTCTCTCTCTCTCTCTCTCTCTCTCCCTTTCGGTCCCTCTCCTCCTCCCCACATCTCTCTCTCTCTCTCCCCTTTCTCCTGTTCCCTGCGGCAGATGTCTGGTGTTTTGCGGTACAGTGAGTTAGATGGTCGGGCAGTGTCAAAATCACATTTGTGTCTTCATGTGCAAAAGGTTGTTTGCTCTCCAAATCCGGAGCTGCATGGTTTTGTTGTGCTGCCTTCTTCAGATTCAAATTGCCTTTCAGTGGCCTTTTGTGTGGCTGAGGTTCGTGGATTGGAAACGGAGAGGGAACTAAGTGAAGTCCCCAAGGGTCAGAGCTTTCTTATAATGAGACCTACAGCACATGGCGAGCAGAAGGGGAGAGAGAGTTGGAGAGGGACTGACACCGGGGGAGAGGGAGGTGTAGAGAGAATGAGACAGGGAGAGGGGGAGAGAGGGGGGGAGAGAGAGGGAGGTGTAGAGAGAGTAAGACAGGGAGAGAGAGAGAGAGGGGGAGAGAGAGGGAGGTGTAGAGAGAGTGAGACAGGGAGAGAGAGAGAGAGAGAGGGGGAGAGAGAGGGAGGTGTAGAGAGAGTGAGACAGGGAGGGAGAGAGAGGGAGGTGTAGAGAGAGTGAGACAGGGAGACAGAGTGAGAGAGACGGGGAGAGAGAGAGACACGGAGTCATAATCAAGTGACAGAGAATAAAGTAAGAGAGAGGTGCCTCCAGTGAAAGTGACAGCACTCCCTGAGTGTCAATCACATTCAGAGGGGAAGTGTCACTGTGAGTTTTTTTTATTCATTTCCTTCTGTTGGCAGGGGGGGAGAGGGGGCTGTGCAGTGGTCTAGAAGGAACAGGCGAGGGCGGCGATGTTAAAATACTGAGGAATAAAAGCAGATCATAGAAGCAGATGCTGTCTGTCTCACGATCCCCCCCCTTCCCCCTTCCCCCGTCTCCTCTCACTTCCCCCTCTTCAAGTGCAACGTCTTTGCAGAGGAGGGTTTCATCACCACCTACCACACACACACACACACACACACACACACACAGACACACACACACACACACACACCCTCATGCGGGTGCTCTCGTGTCGCTAGTAATTAAGAGGAGAGCGGCCATCTGAGGGAATGCATTAGTCGACAACAGAGGGGGAGACCTGTCGGATCGGGGCTCTGATCTCCCCCTTCCCCCCCACCCCCTCCACTTCGAACTTCTATTCGGGGGGGGGGGGGGGGGGGGGTTACAAAACACAGTTTAGGACGAACATTTTCGCCCGACGCTTTGACAGACAAGCTGCAGGCTCCTGAAGAGACTGCTTCATTCACCCCGAGATGGGACGAGAGAGAGAGAGAGAGAGAGAGAGAGAGAGAGAGAGAGAGAGAGAGAGAGAAAAAGAGAGAAAAAGAGAGGGGGAGAGGGGGAGAGAGAGAGAGAGAGGGGGAGAGAGAGAGAGAGAGAGGGGGAGGGGGAGAGAGAGAGAGAGAGAGAGAGAGAGAGAGAGAGAGAGAGAGAGAGAGAGATGGTTCAGGGTCCTCTCCTGGTAGCGTCAAGGGGGGACGGGCAAAGGTGAAACGGCTTCAGTCCAATTAATTATGGGATGAAGCTCGTTAGTGAGCAGAATGATCTTAATCTGAGATGAAGGTGTTGGTAGCCCGAGGCCGTCCACAGTGATGACCGCTCTGCGTTCTGCGGTATTGATGAATAGTGGAAGGGTAATTATGGTGCTTTTGTTATTGACAATGGATAAATAACAGCTTATTCATATACTGTACAGAGATAGCGATTTTCTTTCCCAGAGTATTTTGTATGGTGGTGTATAGTTGACACGACCGAATGTAAATCATTTATCAGTGGGATGCATTATCCCTGCCAGGGCCAATGACTCATTAGGGGCAAGACTGAGATGTGGATTATGTAAAAGGAACACAATGCAAGCACACACACAGGGACACACACATATATACACATCCAGACAGACAGACAGAGATACACGCACACATATACACATCCAGACAGACAGACAGACAGACAGACAGACAGACAGACAGAGCTACACAAACACATATACAGACAGATAGACGGATAGACGGACAGACAGACAGACAGCCAGACAGACAGATGGAATTGTCAACTTGGAATAAGCCCTCTCGTTGGACTCGGTAGAGTAGGAGAATAACAGAAGTTCCCAGACATGGAAAACATGACAAGTCAAATGGAGCAGGAATGTTGGGTTGGGATAACAAGGGTTTGGTGAGTGTGTGTGTGTGTGTGTGTGTGTGTGTGTGTGTGTGTGTGTGTGTGTGTGTGTGTGTGTGTGTGTGTGTGTGTGTGTGTGTGTCCATCCGTCCGGGAAACCTTTCTGCTTGGTCCCGTAGTGTTGATGTCATGTCTTGGCCAGGTTTTCTTTCATTCCTCGCTGGTTTTACCCTCGCAGCTTAACGCCCGCTCAGCAGAGCCTAACTAATCCTTCCCACTGAGTCCAGCAAAGTTACTTCATTTATAGACGGGCGGCATCTCTGATGAGTACATGTTTACTGACAGATCCCTGCTGGCCTTCCACTGTAGCCTCCCTGAGTTAATTTGCAAGATTGCTTGTGTGTGTTTGTTTGTGTGTGTCTTTACTTTGGGATTATGTGCGTAAATGTGTTTTATGCATTTTCTCCTAACCCTGTCTCTGTGTGTTTGTGTGTGTGTGTGTGTGTGTGTGTGTGTGTGTGTGTGTGTGTTTGTGTGTGTGTGTGAGCGATAGAGGCAGGGAGAGAGAGAGAGAGAGAGAGAGGAGGGGGGGGGGAGAGGGAGACAGAGAGAGAGAGAGAGAGAGAGAGACAGAGAGAGAGAGAGAGAGAGAGAGAGAGAGAGAGAGAGAGAGAGAGAGAGACTGAGTCTGCGTCTGTCCTTACAGAAGCGTAATAAGCGCAGTACTGTGGAGTGATGGGCCCGCCTGCCCCCCCGTCTGGGGTCCCAGTGAGCCTGAGTTAGAGCTCCGCGATCGGCCGTGATTCAGCACTGTCCGCGCTGCCTCAATGGGCTCCCTGTTCACACCGCCTCTCCCGCACCCTGCGCACCCGTCCGCCTCACAGCAAGTGTTGTGCCTGATGTGGCAAAACAACAGGTGCCCCAACACAAGGGAGTTAAGACCCCCCCCCCACACACACACACACACACACACACACACCCCCGACACGACCCTGACCGACCCCCATATCACAGCAGGGGGCCTGTTTCACTTCTACACGGCCTGTTGGTGCGGTTCAAACGGGACGCCAAACTTCACAGTTGGTGTGTGTGTGTGTGTGTGTGTGTGTGTGTGTGTGTGTGACGAATGCGTAATGCGTTTCGATAATCAGTGTGCAGTATGCCCCCAGCCTTCTAACCCGTGGTAACAGTGGGCAGTCTGCACCAGGCCTTCTCACTCGTGATAACGTGACGGTGCAGCATGACCCAATCCCACCAGGGGCCATGCATTACCTCTGGTTTGTATGCACATGGTGCATGTTTCTCTTTAGCATTTGGACAGCCCTCTGTTGGTAACACGGGAGAACAGTGGAACGGTTGACCGCAGCGGTAGCAGGAGGTGTTTGCATTGCTGTGACCCAGCCCGAACACACTGCTGTAGAGAAAGCACCGGAGAAGCCACTGGCAGGAGAGATAAACAGAGCAAACAGCGAGGTCATACGTCTTAGACACACTGGCCCCGTTTACTGCAGCGACTCCATCACCACTCTCGCTCTTCTCTGCACTTTGGTACGAGCGGACAGTCACACCATGGTACCACCTGCTCTGAAATGACCTCGTGTAGCCTCCTTTAAAGGCTGCTTCTTTATTTCGTAGCATGAAACCCTCACTCGGGTGGATAAAACCCTTGATTTTTACTCAACCTGCGTCTTTAGGTTCATACTTATCGCAGATCCAGCAGTCCTACTGGGTTACAGCAGAACCTCTGGTCCAGCAGTCCTAAATGTTAGCGCAAAAACTTTTTGTGCTTCCTGTCCCATTATGGAGATATTCGCCCCAAGAGAGTGATTGACGGAATTCGAGAAGCGCATCTCTATGTTGGCCTGCCTACCCCTCACAGAAACCTTCTCACTGATTTTCTGGCCGCTGTTACGCCAATTAGTGCGTGACGGCCAACAGATCACAACCTCCAGCAAAACGATTGAATGCTCGAATCAAATACGAAGCAAAAGAAAGCGGAACTCCCCGTTTGTGAGAACACCGTCGTACCAACTCGGTCCCTCGCCACTCCATCAGTTCAATAACATCCTGTGCGTTGGATGGTGCGTGAGTACCGCTGTGTCCATGAAATGCTGTGTTTCTGATGTCCTCATGGGTCGCTGGCTGCTGCAGACGTTGTCCGCGGTGTTCCGCTGTGTGTTTAAGGTTCTCAGGCCAGTGGCCCCCTGTGGAGCCATGTGTGGTGCCCCCCCCCCCCCCCCCCCCCCCACATCGGGCCCAGACTGACAGACTGACACCAATACTATTGAACCGGACAGGCTAGGCCCCGACCTGGCATGGAGCCCCCCGCTTACCACACTGGGGCCGGTTTCTGTCTCCACATTCCTCCCTGCCTCTTTCTTTCTTTTCTTGCCTGATTTTTCTTTCTCTCGTTCTTCTCTCCTCAAATCGACTCCTCCTTTCATTACCTCCACTGTGTCACACGTCTTTCAGCTGAGCCCTTCCCCCTACACACACACACACACACACACACACACACACACACACACACACACACACACAGACAAGGGCACTCACACACTAACAGACACACACATGGGCACACACACACACACACACACACACACACACACACACACACACACACACACACATAAACACGTGCACTCACACTCACAAACACTCACACACACAAGGGGCGCACACACACTCACGCCGAGAGAGAGGGGCCCCCCCTGGTCTCCCCTCCAGACCCTAGCTCCGGGCCTCCCAGCCAGTGGCTCTCTCTCGGGGGCTGTCAGGGCAGGCCTCGGCCCACCGGGACCCTGAATGGGACAAATTGACCGTAACAATGTTCCCACTTAGCATGTGGAGCCGGAGAAAGGGGAGGTGAAATAGGAGGGGCCGATGATGGAGGCGGGGGGAGGCTGACCAAGCAAGTAAGAGAGAGAGATGGAGGGAATTATTTTCTTTGTTAGGAATGTGAATTCTATTAAGGAGTTCTACCTTAACTTTAAAATGTTGAACTGCACACACACGCACGCGGACACACACACACACACACACACACACACACACACACACACACACACACACACACACACACACACACTGCTCTCATACCCCATGTGCTGCCCCGTACGGTTTGACCTGCCGCCGAGGTGCTATGATGCCTGGCTCTGAGGTCAAAGGTCATCCCGCCTCCCATTAAAATGCAATAAGGGCTGTTTCCTAGAGGGGCTGCATGCCTCCACTGCTTAATCAGGCATGCCCTCCCTCCTATCATCTGCTCTCTCCCCCTTTCATCTTTTAATCACTGGTGGTTTTCTATCGCTCGCCCCCGACTCTTCTTCCTCAGCGCTAGACACTCTCCTCGTGGATCTGCTGCCCAAGTCGAAGACGAGGGAGTTCAAAGAAGAAGTTGGCCAAAGTCAATAATGAGCACATTTTCATTTCTCTTTGAAAAAACTATTTTGTATTTCGCTCTCAGCTCCCGACGGGGCGTCCTTCATAAAACAAACCCCGTCTTAACCAGTGCCATCGGAATACCTTTTCCCCGTGCTGTATAAATCTGAGGGTGTTTTGTAGTCGGGGGTTTGTGGTTGTGGAGTCGTGCAGCAGCATCAGAGATCGCCCGAGACCAAGTTTTGGGTTATGAGGCTTCCGGTCACCAATACCTTTACATTTAGAGCAATTAGCAGACGCTTTAATCCAAGCGACTTACAATAAGTACATTTGTCGAAAGAAAGAGAAACATTATATCTCTGTCGGTACAGTCAGGATGTTCATAGAACCAAGTGCCGAGCACTAACAATCGCTAGGTTAACCCATTCCCTGTATGCAACAAAGATAGCTAGGATAAGACGCTACTCAATGCTAAGTACTATTTTTAAGTGGACGGATGTACAACATACGATAAGTGCGGACATTAAGTGCAAGAGGGTTGTGGGGGGGGGGGGGGAGGCTATGCAGAGTGTAGGTGAACTCTACTACCATTCAGCCATTTGCTTGTCTCTCAATCTTTGTTTGTGTGAATGTGATTGTGTGTGTGCGTGCGTGCGTGTGTGTGTTTCACGGTTATTTCAGTTGTATCTCCAGTTTTATTTTGGTTTCATTATGTATAAATGATCACACTCAATTTGCAGTTGTTTTATAATTTGGTTTTATATTCACTCTTCTTTAATAGAAACAATATGGGTTCTGTTTCCAGTCAGGTATTTATAAATTAAAAAGTTTTTAAATTAATAACCACCAGTCTACTCCAAATGTTTCAACAGAATATTCTTATTTTAATAATACGTTTTTGGAATAATAACTACTGCAGAAAAGGATTGTTTATCGCTGGATATTACAACATACACTGACCCTAACCACTACGATGGTAATTATATTACTGTGGTGGCCATCAGGACAACTGGAATTCAACTCTTGATCGAATTTCCATTTGAAAGTATTTTTGTTTAGTTTCAAAGTCCTGTGTTTCATTTTCAGTTTAGTTTTGCAAGCTCAGTATCAATATTTATTTCAGCAATGTATTTTTCTATCCGTTGCTAAAGTTTCACATTACTAGAATGACAGTGGTTTACGGATGTATGTATTTGTCTATTTGTGTGTCTGTCTATATTTATGTGTGTCTGTGTGTGTGTGTGTTTGTGTATGCGTATGTGTGTGCGTGTGTGTTTGTGTATTTGTTTGTATAACCGACAGTCTACTCCAAATGTTACAACAGAACATTCTGTTGTAACATGTTCTGTGATAAGGTCAGTGTGAGTTGATGTGTGTGTATGTGTGTGTGAGTTTATGTGTGTGTGTGTCTGTTTATGTGTATGTGTGTGTGTGTGTGTGTTTATGTATGCGTGTGTGTGTGTGTTTGTGTGTGTGTGTGTGTGTGTGTATGTGTATTTATGTGTTTGTGCTTTGTGTGTGTTTATGTATGTGTGTGTGTTTGTGTGTTTGTGTACGTGTGTGTGTGTGTATATGTGTATGTATGCGTGTGTGTGTGTGTTTGTGTTTGTGTGTGTGTGTGTTGGGGGGGGGAATGAGAGGCGGCCAGACATGACGGAGAAGGACAGGGCACTTTACTTCCTAGACACAAATAAACACACACAGGGTCTGTGTGTGTGTGTGTGTGTGTGTGTCTGTTTGTGAGAGGGAAATGCTTTTCACAGCCTGTTCGCTCGTCATTGAGGTGCATTCATACGGCTCTTTTATTTTCTCGTCCCTCACTTTCCCTTTTTACACTTTCTTCTCTCTTTCTCTTGCCAATACGAACACACACACACACACACACACACACACACACTGTCCGTCCATCCATCCATCTGTCTGTCTGTCTCTCTGCCCCCTGAAGGGAGTCAGTGTGTCAGTCGGTTAACAAGGGAGGGAAACTAATGGGGGCCATGACTGGGACGGCCCCCTTCCCCTCTACCACCCGTACTGTAGGAATACATGAATACACGCACTGAACCTAACCCACGTATAGGTTCCCATGCCCTCACATACATAAAGACTCGCTCTCTCTCTCTCTCTCTCGCTCTCGTTCTTGCTCTCGTTCTCGCTCTCCCTCTCGCTCTTTCTGTTTCTCTTGTTCTTGTTCTCGTTGTGTCTCTCCCTCTCTCGGCCTGTCTCTCTCTCTCTCTCTCTCTCTCTCTCTCTCTCTCTCTCTCTCTCTCTCTCTCTCGCCTCCTCTCCCCTCTTGATTCCCCACACAGTAAGATCATAGTGAGACGCACCACACAGCTAAGCCCGTGCATTAATTGCTACCAGCCCGTCTGTAATCTAGTCTAGTAAGGTTTCCGAGGGCTATCGCGCTAAATACATGTCGAACAAAACTTGTGTTTCCCAGAGATGGCATCGCTGTAGAGACTGACTAATAGGCGACCATTGGGGGGGGGGGAACCATTACATCCAGGAAACGCTTTACACACATCCTGATTAACTCCCTCTATCAGCACTGTGGGATACGGAAGAAACAAAGCCCCCAAAACTGTATTATCCTACCGCCATGTTCCTTTATGGTGGTCTTACTGATTAGGGACTCGGGGGCCAAACCGCTCCGTGTCCCATGGAGCCGGGACCACCGCCGTCCCGCAGGAATGAAAGGGGAACATTCCGGACGCTGTTGTTTACCGAGAACCGAAGTTTGCCAGTTTTCCACTTAGCGGCTTCTGTTCTGTCGGAGTCATCGCCTCGCTGTCTGTGTGACCGCCTCCTCTCTGTTCTGTCGTAACCATCGCCTTTACTCATCTCTGCTATGCTGTGACGGTGCCCGTCTCTCTCTCTCTCTCTCTCTCTCTCCTCCGGTGTGCTGGGGCTGCACTGCCAGCTGTAATTAACAGATACATGCACTCGGTGGCTTGGTAGGGGAGCCGGTCATGCTGAAAGAACCTTGGTCTGGTCCCATGCCTGGCTGGGGGAGAGAGAGAGAGAGAGAGAGGAGCCAATGCTAACCTCTCGGTGCTATCAGAGCCCTAGCGGAACTATAAGGTAATAGGGCCCATAGTGGTCAGGGAGCTGTGGGGCGAGAAGGGGGAGTATGAGGTTGAGAAAGTAGAGGCCAGTTCCAGCCTGAGCTCATGCATTAGTTCAACGGGATTTAACCCGTATACCCTGATTCTGCTACGGACCGCCTGTTGGGAAGCTCATGCATGAATGCGTACATACACAAGCACACACAAGCACACACACACACACACATACACACACACACACGCGCACACGCACACACATACACACGCATGCACACACACACACACACACAAGAACGACACTGCTCCGTGCAAAAAAATAAAATGGATCGGGAGCCAAGAAAGCGGTGCCAACAAGATGAGGTGAAAGCTTCAAACGAGAGCGAAGACGAACGGCAAAGGTTGAAAAACAACAGAGGCGCCCAGGGAGTGCTCAGTGAGACGTGACTCTGGAAGGCAGCCTGTCTGAGAGGAGTGAGGAGAGGAATACCGTACGACGGCAGGAGGCCACGATGGCGGACGGACGAAGGGGCAGGCCCCAAAACCCACGGGCCTCGGAGCCAGCAACCTTCTGGGGGCAACAGGTCCTCTGACTGAGGGCCCAGGCCTCCAGTCAAGGTTTTACAGACCGACAGGAAGGGGCCCATAGACCCCCTGACCTCCTGACCCCAGCACCATGGAGACCAACAACAGACCCAGAACCTACATGACATCTGTTAATTATGTTTGTCTGTAGATTGAGTTAGTGTAGTCCGAGGGCGTCATGGATCACGTCGACTGTGCATCTGTCAGAGCGGACAGGATTGGGCAGTGTGTGACAAATAGTTCAATGGAGATGATTTAGGAGTGGTGATTGTTAAGATTGTGCCGCCGGGGACAATTTGGATCTCACCCAAAAAGCAGAATACATGTTAGAAAATGAACACCCAATTTCCTGGCATTTCATTGAATGAATTGTCGGCATAAGAACAAAAACACAAAAGTAAGTTGGGCGTAAAGAATAGATGGTGAAAGTGGTCTTGAACAGGCCTCCCTCACACCAGATTGTGGGTCTGCATTGACTCCTTTATGGCTGGCTTCCCGTGGTTGCTGTGCGATCAGCGCAGCGTAGCGCTGTAACTCACACTGCGCGGGTCATTTGTATTTGCATGTAAATGTTTCTCACCCCCCGACCCGGCTGGTGGGGCAATCAGAAAGGCCCTCTGTCCGCATCACTTAGGCCGAGGACGCTCTGACAGACTGTGACATTCAGCACTCAGGCTTGGCTTCACCCTTTCATTCCATTGCCGTTCCTTCACGCATTCATTCTGGTGCTGTTACTTCGCTCATTCATTCTGTTCCCTTTTCCTTCGCTCATTAATTTTCTGCACAAAATAGATTGGATGACACTTCTTTTATATTATTTTCTCAGTTACTTCTTTGTGTTATCCAAACAGTACCTCCGCAATACTTTATTTATGAAGCGGCTTTCTTTCACCGTGTTGACAAAGTTCTTTATGGAATTAAAATGCGTACTCACGATATAATGTCGGAAAATGAACAACATTTGATGAAATTACATCGTAAAAACAGATATTAAAAAACAGCCACTTAATGCAAATGCCTTTCCGGGAGTGGTATAAAACACAATTGTGTCTGTCGAACACGCTACCTCCGTTCATTGAGTTCGTTCCACAGTCTCAGGAAACTAATGGGAAAAACACGAGGGCCTCCTGTCCTTAGCCTCCTGTCCTCAGCCCCTGCTCAGTGTTCCCCGACTGCTCACCGGCACGTGGGAAAGCCGCGCGATTCGTCGGTTTTAAACGACAACGTCGTCACTGACCTGCCAAAGAAAAGCCCATCACTCACACTCAGCTACTTCAGCCAGGGGCCGGGCTGCCATCAACCCCGTCCTGCGTCGGTGACACCCAGACGCACACGCTGTGTCTGACGTCGTCATTGTGCGGTGCAGGGTCTGAGCACGCATACGCATGGGCACGGACACATGCACACGCATTCATGCACGCACGCTCGCACGCACGCACGCACGTACGCACACGCACCAAAGCGCACCCAAGTGTTTGTGGCTGGAATGCTACATTGGGCCCCCGACGCTCTGAAAGCCATCTCACAACCGCGGTCGTTGGAATGAGACACGGGCGGTCCCTAGGCAGGGCCTGTTCCAATTCAGAGAGAGAGAGAGAGAGAGGGAGAGAGGGAGAGGGAGAGAGAGAGAGGGAGAGAGAGAGAGAGAGAGGGAGGGAGAGAGAGAGGGAGGGAGGGAGAGAGAGGGAGAGAGGGAGAGGGAGAGGGAGAGAGTTAGAGAGAGAGAGAGTGAGGCCGCAGAGTGTGAGTGAGCGAGGCACACACTGGAGAGAACTAAATGTATGGGCGAGTAAATCGAAATTCATTCAGTGCTAATAAATTCCGAAAATTCTTTCCCCACACTATTTCTCTGGGCCTCCCGAGAGGGGTCACTCCGAGACGGGGAGGCCGAGCCGTCTCATTGCGTTAGTCTTTTGTTGACTAATGATTGGATTTTATCATCCGGTTTGTGCTTTGTGTTTGGGCAGAGCCGCTGACACATCAGGCGGGGAGGGCGGACGCTGTAGACAGGACTGGTGTCGGCTGAGGCCGGTGTTATTGGACGGGGACAGCCGTGAATCGGCGCACGCCGCCTGCTGTAAGCGCGGTGGACACCGTCGCATCGCAGCGGCCTTACATTCCCTCTGTCGGTGTCTCTGACGTGCGCACAGTGGCACGTGCGCACGTGTGCGCGTTGCTCAGTGGGTCCACGGGCGCTGCCTGTGTGGGGGATTAACCGTCTGAGTAAGCAGCCGCCAACACCCCGGAGTGGTTCTGCTTTTACCCGCGGCGTGTAGGTGTTGGCCCCTGATGCTGCCTCTCTCTCCTGGCCCCTGTGCGACCGGCTAGTGGCTCCCGTGGTTGTGGGTCCAGGATGAACACTCGCTTGTTTTGGGCCTGAAGGAGGGGTGCGCTGTTTGCTTCACTCATCCAAAGTGTGTCAAAATGTGAAAGAAAGCAGGAAGCTGTGAGTCATGGGCTGGGGATCTCTGTGGTGACTGGAGAGCAGGCCCTGGGTTTGTTACTTGGTTTTCGCGGAGCTATCTGCCTTTCCTACGCTCTGGCAGAAGGCCCTTGGCTTTGGCTGGAGGTCTCATCAGTCACCTTCACTGTCCTGGTAATAGGATCTCTCTCTCTATCTCTTGATCTCTCTCTCTCTCTGTCTTTGTCTCTCTCTCTCTGCCTCTCTCTCTCTCTCTCTCTCTCTATCTCTTGATCTCTCTCTCTCTCTGTCTCTCTCTCTCTCTCTGGCTCTGTCTTTGTCTCTCTCTCTGTCTCTCTCTCTCTCTCTCTCGTCCCGTTCAGCTGCATGGGGAAATTGCACAAGGTGCGATTCACTTCTTTGATATAGGGAAGCGTGTTGGCAGTGCACACAGTCTATCATACAGTAAATATGCTATAGAGGAAATATGTTGTGGTGTGTATTTAAATCTCTTGTATTCTGCCAAACCAGCCCCATAAAGAAAAGTGTTGTTTACACTATAATATATAAGATTCATTAATCTTTCGCCGTGCATTGGAAAAAACGATTATAAAAAACGGTTTTGTTTGTCAAGGTCTTGCCAATCTTGCCACGGGAACAAACAAGTCAATTTGTCGACACAAAGCGATGTCAAATGCCTCGGCTTACTGCTGATGTCTTTAGTTTACTGTTGGAAGCGTCGACTAAACGCATCCGACAGCAGTGCAGACGCACGCTGTAGCCAGTGGGAGTCGGTTGGCAGCCAGAATAAAGAAAGCTGTACACTGAAACCGCTGTATCCGACTTAACAATTACCTGTTCCACTTAGTCCCTTATATATTTATATATACACCGGTGTACAGCCCTATCTATCTGCTCGATCTGCCTTTATTTCCAGACCACTCTTTACTGCCCCTGGCTCCCTGGACAATAGCCAAGGAAACCCGATGCCTCAATTGAAACTAAAGCAATAAACAGGACAGAAAGACAAGCAGAGAGAGGCAGTGCTCACTGGCATTGGATGTGTCATCCCTCTGTGTAGCTGTGAAACATGAAGGGTGATGTAACCACACCATGTTATTCCATTTGTTGCCATAGAAGTGAATAATAGCATTGGCGGGGTGAAACCCTGCACTGTGACAATGGTAAATCAACTGTGCCTCATGGAAGCCAACCTCATTTCATCTGCCTCGTGACTGCGTTCTCGACGCGCTCTGGAATTGTAATTAATGACTTATTTCCTTCGCCCCAATGCCATGGCTCTATTTTGTCTCTGATGAAACTCAGAACAACATATATGATCAAGGCAGCGTCTCTCTGCCCACTATACACCTGCAGGTGCTGTTGTCTTCCATTGTTACCGGTTGCTGTTATTCCACAGCAGGTGGCCTCAGAGGCTGAACGGGCTCATCTGTCTGGGCCACACAGCCCCCGTTCCCTCGGATTATTATTCATGTCCTTACAGTGTTTTTCCGTCCTTTATTCTTTCATTCTTTCGGTTTCTTTCTTTCTTCTCGACTCTTTGCCGGCGACCGCAGTGCTTGGTCCTCGCTGCCGTCAGTAGGAGCAGTCAGAACCCGGCCGGGGAGGCTCCGCTCGCTGTACCGCCAGTAGAGTTTGGGGGCCTCATCCTAATGAAAGTCAGGGACCCCCGAGGCCCCACCAGTCAATGCCTGGTTGCCACTTATTTTCATTTGAACCAGAGCAGCTCTAGGATTAGTACTCTCTCTCTCTCTCTCTCTCTCTCTCTCTCCCCTCCCCTCCCCTCCCTCGGTACCACCATATGTTGATGTCAAGAGTTTTGTTTTCCAATCTGTTGTCACTGCGGCGTCAACATAGCCTTAGCTCACCACTCTGACAAGGGTTGATGAGGATAAACGATACCTAAAGCGACAAGGATGCACAGTTGCGTGCACTGGTGCGTAGCTTGGCGCTTAGCCCCCTAGCACTGGTGCGTAGGTTTATAGCACTGGTGCGTAGCCCTTTAGCTCTGGTGTTTAGCCCCCTAGCGCTGGTTATGTAGCCCCCTAGCGCTGGTGCGTAACCCCCTAGCACTTGTGCGTAGCCCCCTAGCGCTGTTGCGTAGCCCCCTAGCTCTGGTGCGTAGCCCCCTAGCTCTGGTGCGTAGCCCCCTAGCGCTGTTGCGTAGCCCCCTAGCTCTGGTGCGTAGCCCCCTAGCGCTGTTGCGTAGCCCCCTAGCTCTGGTGCGTAGCCCCCTAGCGCTGGTGCGTAGCCCCCTAGCGCTGATGCATAGCCCCCTAGCGCTGGTGCGTAGCTTGCGAGGACTGGTGCTCAGCTCGCTATCACCTTGAGGAGCGACGGAATTCCACGCGGATAACCAAGCGCTGCTAGCTCGATGCTAAGCGCTGTCTCTTCTGCTAATTGGATGCATTGTGTGCGTTTCCTCTGCCGCCGCTGGATCCCTAATCAGATGTTTAGTTTACTGCCTTCCAGGCGCTCAGCAGCTGTCTATTGTGCACACAGACGATCATCCGGTCCTCAGCCACATCTCTTCATTCTCCTCTCTGCGTCGCCATGGTTTCCTCACCCAGTTTGGGAGGAAAGCAGGCAGGACCTTGGTGTGTGTGTGTGTGTGTGTGTGTATGTGTGTGTGTGCGTGTGTGTCTGTGTGTGTGTGTGCAGTAGGCATCATGATGGATATTGGTGTGTGTGTGTGTGTGTGTGCATGTGCGATTGCATGCCTGCGTGTGTGCGTGCGTGCGTAGTAGGCGTTATGATGGATATTGGTCTTTCAAGGACGAATCCACCAAGAGGAGAGCAGACCAGCTGATCTGGGCTGAAGGCGGCTATAAGAGCCCTTCATTAACACAACAACGCCACCCTCTTACCGTCTACAATGTGTAGGCGCACACACACACACACACACACGCGCGCACGCATGCACGTACATACACACAAACTTGGGCGCCGAGGCGGCCACATTCGTGTTTCCAATGTGTTTATCTCGCAGCCTTTGTTGCTCGACAAAGAACACGAAGGAAGGCTGACTTCACTGTCGCAGCTGATGTTGTGCATTACGGCCCATTGGTTCGGTGTTGCTCCACCATTGTTGCGTCGGCTAACCGCGGCTGATAAGCAGTAATTGCCCGTGTGGCAAGCGAGTCGACTTGGCTTCTCCTTGACAGCTGCCATTCCTTCGCAGGTGGGCTCCGAGGAACTGTTTTTGTGTCGCAAGAAAGGGAAGATTAGACTAAATCTTTCACTGGAGGTATGCAGATTAGCTGTGGATCAGATAATCTCTTTTTTATTCCTGAAATTAGTTTTTTCTCTCTGTCTGAGACTCTCCTGGTAATAGGATCTCCCCCCCCCCCCCCCTCTCTCTCTCTTTTTCTCTCTCTCTCTCTCTCGATAGAGAGGCACTGACATGTGTGGCAGGTTTACAGCTGGAAACGTGCAGATCAGAAGATAGCAGACGTGCGGTGTGAGTGTGTGTGGCCCACCCCTCAGGAACCTTGGCAATACGCGATGGTCTCCCCAGCTGGTATAAATTAATAGACCGCCAAAAGCAGGGAGGTCAGAGACCCCAAACCCAGAGGGACGTGTGGGACTGGGGGGTGGGGTGTGGAGGAGGGCAAAGGAAAACTGGCCCACACAGACATACACAGTGTTATGCACAACTACCACAAACTCGCACACAAAAATAAATACACTCATCACGCAGAGAAATAGCAAGAGAAATGGATAGAGGGGGGAGAGAGACAGAGGGGGTAGAGAGAGAGAACTAAGACCCCCCCCCCCCCCCTAGTGGCTAATTAATGCACCTTTCCACCAGCGATAAGCAGGCAGAGAGCCAGCGCGGGGGGGGGGGGGGAGAGGATGACCACCGCAGGCAGGCCGAGGCTGGGCTGAGGCGTGAGGCCCCACCGCCAGCGGCCAGGGCATAAGGACCCGCGCTGAAGGGCCGCTCATTAGGGGCCCGGCATCACATCACGGAACGCCGGGGGAACCTGGGGGGGGGCAAGGAGAGAGAGAGAGAGGAGGAGGAAGGAGGAGGAGGAGGAAGGGGGGGGGGGGCGGCGATGGCGTCCGGGGCCACGCGCCCGCCGTGTTTTGTGTGCGGCGATGCGGGGGAAGGAGGTGTCGCCGTAGCACTTTAGAAACAACCGGAGCGTCGCGCTCGGTTCCCCCCCACCACGGCTTCAGCGCTGATGAACTAGTTCTAGGGCGCAGAGACCCTCAGGGAGCGGGGGGCACTCAGGGGAGGGAGGGGGGGGGGGGGGGGGGGGGAGCTAGCCTGGATCCCCTGCAGCTCCACCAGTCTCTCAACGGGCCGCAGTACAATTTCTTCTGAATATTGTAGTCGCTGTCTCACTCTCTTCCCCCCCCTCCCCCCCCCTCTCCCTCGTCTCTCTCCCCCCCCCAGTCTCTTTGTATATTTGTGGTGTTGAGTGGGCTGCAGAAGCACCATGAGTCTTTCTTGTTTAAAAGCCCACAGGGAAGACAGCCCGGGTCAGCGCAATTAACGCACGGCCGATATCGGTGTTGTCAGGAAGCTGTTGTTATTGAATCTCCCGCACACATCGTGACGTCCTGTTATTGTTGTCCGGCTCCTTGGCCGCCCTGTTACGCACAGGCCGTGTGTGTGTGTGTGTGTGTGTGTGTGTGTGTGTGTGTGTGTGTGTGTGTGTGTGTGTGTCTCAGGAGGGAGAGGCGAAGAAGTTGTTTCTTATTGTTAGGGCCCCTCCGGGACCTGAACCCTGCAGACCTGGACTCATTCTGGTGCTTCGTATTACCATTCTCATTAATGGGACTGAGGAGGAGGAGGAGGAGGAGGAGGAGGAAGAGGGAGAGAGGAGGAGGAGGAGGAGAAGGAGGGGAGGAGGATGAGGGGGAGGAGGAGGAGGGCGGAGGGAGAAGGAGGAGGAGGGCGGAGGGAGAAGGAGGAGGAGGAGGAGGAGGGAGAGAGGAGGAGGAGGAGGAGGAGGAGGAGGAGGGAGGGAGGAGGAGAGAGGAGGAGGAGGAGGAAGAGGGAGAGAGGAGGAGGAGGAGGAGAAGGAGGGGAGGAGGATGAGGGGGAGGAGAAGGAGGGAGGAGGAGGAGGGCGGAGGGAGAAGGAGGAGGAGGAAGAGGGAGAGAGGAGGAGAGAGGAGGAGGAGGAGGAGGAAGAGGGAGAGAGGAGGAGAGAGGAGGAGGAGGAGGAGGAGGAGGAGGAGGAGGAGGTGGAGGAGGAGGAGGAGGAGGGCCAGAGGTGTTAACAGAGAGGAACCGCCGGGAGAACAATGTGCTGGTGTTTGGGTTGTTGAGTTGCTGACGTACGCTTATGATGCGCACACACACACACACACACACACACACACACACACACACACACACACACACACACACACACACACACACACAGTCTTTCTGCACACTGTCTTTAATATTGACACATGAGACGATGTATTTCCGTCCCGCGTTAGTGCCGTTTCTCTGGTAACAGTGTGATGAAGATGTTTGGATCACATACACAGTTAACTCTCGGTTAAACAAAACGTTTTGGGTCAGATGGTTCACCCTCTGCTGGTAAGTGGTTCAGAGATGGAAAAACGTTTTGTCGCCTGCCACTCATCCTGTGGCTGTCACTCAAGCAGTGGGAACCAAAGGGTTGTGTGAAGAGAGCCTGTAATTGGCTGAGGAATACAGCGCATACTACGATCTGCTCGGCAACAAGGGACCAGCACAGAGTCACTCACAACTTACTAAGCAGACCAAACTGAGGAAGACCATTTGCAGGAGTTGGTAAACATGTGTGTCGGAGCACCACAGGCACTGCTGCGTCTCTGTAAGTTGTTTATGTGCTTTAGATGCAGCCCAGGAAATGTTGGTGGGGCCAGTTGGAAAACTAACAAGCAAGCGAAGCAGATACTTTTTAATGCATTTATGCATTATAAGCAAATTATTATTGCCTTTTTTTATTTGTATATAGATATATGCAGATTTTTATGATAATTTGCTCTTAAGAAGAGAGCTATTGATAATTATTTTAGAGAAGATGAACACACAGCCCTTAGTCTACACCCATCCACCGCATCCACACACACACACACACACACACACACACACACACACACACACACACACACACACACACACACACACGGACACACACACAGACACACACACACACACACACACACACACACACACACACACACACATATGGACACACACATTGACACACACGGGTTAGGGGCTGGGGTATTTGAACCAGGCCATAACAATATGTTTGTCTCAAGTTGCTGAGCCCATTGTAAGGGAGACCCAGAAAGGCCTGACCCCTACCACCCCCACCCGACACCCCAGGAGTCCACCCCCACCCGACACCCGAGGCATGTGTGGATACTTTAATTACTGCCGTTTTCTCCTCTTCCCCTTCATGTTTTGTCTCTGCTGTCAACCTATTGTAATTAAAAGTTCAATGAAGTGAAGTTGCTTCAGGGATTACTCCGGAAACCATGGTGCTATCGACAAAAAAGCAAAGACCAAAACATTATTTATAACTCTGACTGCTCTAGAATTGAGACAATTAACTGGAAAGGTTAAAACTCATTCTCTTTTTTTCATTTCATCTCTTTTTCTCACATTTAATATCATTAAATGTGAGGTTAAATATGAATATTTCCCCTCTGTGCGCCGAGTGCATTTCCTTAACATTTCGGTGGAACACGACCGTCATTTCATCGGCCCTTACTGACACACACTCTGAGAAGATGATGTCCCTGACGGACCCCCGTCTCTTCAGCGTGAGGAGACGACCCCCCCCCCCCCATGAGGGTCCATTACCCCTGGCTGTGTCCCCCTCCTCACCCCGCTCTAACTCCCGGCTCAACGGCCCTGAAGAAGAGGTAGTGGCGTGAGTTCGACTGGAAGGAGAGCTCCATGTCTGAACGAGGGAGGAGCCGTACATCCCCCCCCCGCCATGCTCCGTGGAGACCTTTAAGAGCTGAGCCGCTCTGAGAAGCTTTGTCCAAAACCCCTCAAAACCTCCTTCAATGTCCAGCCATGGAGCCATTCCATCAGAGGAACGTTTAGTTTCTCATTCTCTCTTCCTTTCCTTCATATTCTCCGAACCCTCCCCTAATCTTAACTACATTTATGTTATTCATCAGACGCTTTTATCCAAAGCGACTTTTGGATAACAGTTCATACATTCACACACAGCGATGGCGGAGTAAAGCGATAGCTCGGAGGAGCCAGGGAACGAACTAGCAACCTTCTGGTTACGAGTCAACCCGCTCTACCTCTGGAGCTACAACGACTCCATCTCCTCCCCTCTCCTCCTTCTCCTCTCCCTCTCCCCTCCATCTCCTCTCTTCTCTTATCCTTCTCCCCTCCTTCTCTTTCTCCTCTCCCTCTCCCCTCCATCTCCTTTCTTCTCTTATCCTTCTCCCCTCCTTCTCTTTCTCCTCTCCCTCTCCCCTCCATCTCCTCTCTTCTCTTATCATTCTGCCCTCCTTCTCTTTCTCCTCTCCCTCTCTCCTCCATCTCCTCTCTTCTCCTTCACCTCTCCCTACCTTGTCCTATCTACCAAATACGTTCCTCTCCTCACTTCTCCCCCCCTCCCTCCTCTCCTCCTCTACTTTGTGTTTGACTTCATTGCTTTGATGTAACTTTGTTTTTCTTGGCTGTTACTCCAGCAAGTATTAACAGGGGGTAGGGGAATCGCCTGGGTCTGCTCCAACATCATTTCCACCGCTGCATAAGTGCTTCTGAGCGAAGAATGCGTCTTTTGATAGATGCCAGGCAGGGAGAAGAAGAAATACGACCATAGAGTGAGGGCGCTGAGAAGGGCCAAGAGAAGCTTGGACCTCCACTCTGGACTCGTGACCGCTGCCAGCGCTGAGAAGGCAGGAGAAGGAGTGAGAGAGAAATGAGGGGAGGGAGAGTCTTTGGGGCAGGGGAGAGAACAGCAGCGCAGAGCAATAAAAATAACACGGTAGCAGAGAGAGGTCAGAGGAGCGTTGCTTCTAGGTCGGATGAACGGGCCTCGGCTGCGCTGCGTGGTGGAGGTCAAAGCAGAGGAAGGAGAGAGGTCACAGGAGAGGTGGCAGGAGGTCGCACCGATGGAGCCGTGTCAGAAGTGTTGTTCTGAGAATAAAGGGAAAGCAGGGCTTTGTTCACGGAGAGGCAGAAGAAAAGAAAATAGCAGCTGCATTAAAAGTCAAACTGGGATGATTTCGATGAATACGAGTGGGCAAGAAGAGGATGGGCAAGAGGTGGCTGAGGGCTCTGTGTTCGTGTTTGTAATTGTTTTGGGGCGTCCGAGTTGTTTCTAAGATTATCTCCTGCTACAAATGCCGGGAGGCAGCCGGCCAAACGTGTGCAAGACGCTTGGAAAGCTTGACGGAGCTTCAGTACCTAGCGGAACGCAGACGCCCCCGGAGACATCACTTAGTTAATTAACCGAGGAAACTACGATGATGCACTGGGCTGATAACGGACCACGAGACGACGCACGTACACACACACACACACACACACACACACACACACACACACACACACACACACACACACACACACACACACACACACACACACACACACACACACACACACACACACGCACGCACGGGCACAAACACACATAAAAACAGAGAGACACACACACACACGCACACACACACACACATATACGCGTGCGTGTGCACACACAAACACATGGGTGCACGTACACACATTTACATATATATACACAAACAGAAACCCACGCCACACCTAGAAAGGACATATTCATCTCAACTACTTCAGGTTTCTCTGTCCTACCCTCCCGGACGCAAGTGAAAGTGAATCCACTCGGGCTGTGGAAGGGTGAAGCTGGAGCCCTGATTGGGCCTCTTCTCGGTGAGGAGGCGGGGCATCCACATTCACCCTGGGGGTGACCATGTTTGGGGTCAGGGTTTATGTGCTCGCAGACATGTTTTTCCTTCCTCTACAGCAGCTTCTCGCTAATTTACGGGACATTTTCCCTTTGTACAGCATTAAGCCAACAGCCTGTGGTGTGGGTTCGGTTTGTGGTGTGTGGTGCGTGGTGTGTGTGTGTGTTTTTGCGTGTGTGTGTGTGTGTGAGTTTGCATGCAGTGTGTGTCTACATAAGCGTCTCATCGAGTTTGTCCGCAAGGTTGTTTGTGTAGTTAAAGATACATAACTTAGAATAATGGCATAATGGCATGTGTTTGTGTGTTTTTATGTGTGTGTGTGTGTGTGTGTATGTGTGTTTGTGTGATTTTATGTGTGTTTTTATGTCTGTGTGTGTGTTTGTGTGTGTCTGTGTGTGTTTTTATGTGTGTTTTTATGTCTGTGTGTGTGTGTGTTCGTGTCTTTGTGTGTGTGTGTGTGTGTGTGTGTGTGTGTGTGGGGTGGGGTTATGTCTTTCATGTGCACTTTGTGTTACGCAGCCCCAGGAGAATGTTGATGACTGGGTAAATATGCACTGCGGGTGGCTGGGCAGACAAACCATGCTGGGATCATGTTAACCACCGGTGCAAATGATTAACCCCCCCCCCCAACACACACACACACACACACACACAAACAGATGCATGCACGTGCACACAACACACTCCAAACTCCTCTCAATCACCCCACTTGTTTCATTCTGTCCATTTTGAGCCGATGCGTTTGTTCGTTCTCATTTCTTCCCATGGAGACGTGACGTCGGCCGCAGCGCGTGTCGCCGGCCGACCCCTGGGAAACGCGTGCGCCTCGCGCAGTCTGAGGCCCTCCACCCTCCGTGAGTCCCTGTGTCCCCCCCGCTATGACCACGGCCCCTTCAGCCCTTTCACCCAGGCAGAGGGGCCACTCCTCCCAGCGCTCGCTCCTTTCTCTGCCTCCTCCTGCAGCAGCCCTCCTCTCAGGCCCATTCTCTCCTGGCGGAGGCGTCCATTCGTGCGTGTACCTGTCGACCAAGCAACACGCCGTTGCCTCCGTGTGCTGGTCCCAGCCTCTTTGTCGAGGGTCACAACGATGGAGAGTGGCGGCGCTGCAGATCTTACGAGAGGGAAGGAGGCCAGTGTGTTCCCGATGTGGACGGAGCTGGTGGCCCAACCTCCCCCGCCCACCTGGTCCTAGTGTCCGCCTCGTTGAGTTCTGCTGCTCTGTCCATGCGTCTGTCCCTTTATTAAATAATTTTATTACGTTTAGAAAGATCTTGTTGAGGACGAAAAGTCCTGCCTGGTTGGTTTTGAGGTCCAGAGGGGACCCCGGCGCTCAGACTCCAATCGTTGAAGGTGAATTAGAAACGGAGAATGCAGGAACCTCATACCAGGTTTTTCGTTTAACGGCAGCCATCCCCACCTCTTTCCCTCCCTCCCTCCTTCCCTCCGGCTCCCTCCCTCCTTCCCTCTCCCCTTCCCCCTCCCTCCCTCTCTCCCTGCCCCTCCCTCCGTCCCTCCCTGGCTCTGTGTTTCTGCTGTGTCACGTCTCTGCAGCTCTAAATGTCACTGATGCGACCGGGCAGCGGCGCGGTTTATCCTGAGCCGCAGCCTGCTCCAAAACACCGGGGACGCCATTGTACCCTGGTGACACGCTTTGACCCAGCATCCAGCCCCCCACATTCACACACATGTACACACACACACACACACACACACACACACACACACACACACTCTCATACGTGAACACATTCACACACATTCACATACACACACACACACGTGCACACAAACACACACGTGCACACATACCGAGACACACACGTGCACACACACGTGCACACATGCAGAGACATACACACATGTGCAGGTATACAGAGAGGGGCACACATACACACAAACGCATACATTTACACATGCACACGCACATGCACACATACAGCGAGAAGCACACACAGTTCGCGGAAGAAAAAGCCCCACACACAATAATAGACATTGCCTCTCTTCATAGCCTCTCCCCCACCCTCACCCGAGCCCTGCTCTTCCGGACCCCCCTGACACCAGACCCCGCCCCCCTCAGCCCCCTCCCCCCTTGATGCCCTGGGCGCTGGCGCGGTCAGACGTCCATTAGCAGTCACATTAAGATAAATAAGAACCTGTAGGAGGACAAGAGGCGCTGAGCCTGCCCTCCCGTGGCCTGGTTCTGCTCCGGGGGACGGGCCAGGCACACCACTGGGTGTCTGGCCCGTCCCGCCTCTGAGTGTCTGGCCCCGTCCCGCCTCTGAGTGTCTGGCCCCGTCCCGCCACCCAGCGCATTAACCCAGAGTCACTGCCCCGCTCATTGTGCTTAACATTAATGTGATGCACTCGCATGCACGCACATACTTACACACACACACACACACACCCGTACACTCAAACTCACACACACATACGCGCACGCACGCACGCACGCACGCAGGCACGCACACACACACATACGTACACGTACACACACACACACACACACACACACACACACATACTCGTACACAAACACACACACATGCTCACATGTATACGCACACACACTCAGCCTCAGATAGACACGACGGCTCTCAGGCGTTCACTGGTGCCGATGTACGCTGACCCGAAAGTACAGGTTTAAGTAGGAACTAACTAACACACACACTCACAAACAAACACACACACACACACACACACACACACACACACACACACACACACACACACACACACACACACACACGCACGCACACCAATAACCGTGGAGGTATTCTAGTCCTCCTCTTGCGTGTGCTCATATGCTTATAGCCGAACCTACGCGGTGCACTCTCAGCGCAGCCGTACCAGAAGGAGCGACACGAGGCCCGGTCATTCCTGAGAGCCTCTCCAGGCCCCTCTCACGCACGCACGCATCCAGCGCACGCGGAAATAAAGCGCAGGAGCATGGGTCGGTGTCACCGGCCTCTCCGCGTGTCCGCGAGAGAGGCTCCTTCCACTGAGCGTTCTCGCCGCCCGTCTCGGCTCAGCGGGCACGCTGGGACGCGACGACACTCTCCCCGCCACTCAAGGCCCAGCGCAATTTACAATCCAGAATGGAAGCCCTTCAGAAGGAGCTGTCTCATAGGGGGGGGGGGGGGGGGGGGTTGAATTCAGCTATTTCCTATATTTAGCCGCTCTCAGCCGAGAAATGACAATGTAAATACGGCTTCCGTCGCTGTGGTTGGTTTACCTTGCAAGAATTTTCATTGTTCAATCTTTTTTTGTTTGCGTCTGCCTGGTGCACATCGCTGTGCCGCGATCCGACGACGACGACGAGAGAAACTCCAGAAGTTGCAATGCCACTGTTTGTACATGGAGTTGCATCTGGTATTCTAAGAGTCTTCCTAATACAATCGAAGTAATTGCATCAACTACATTATGTTCAGCATTTGGCATGTATCGACAACCCTCGACAAATCCGTCTCGGGAGGATATCACTGCTGTAACAAAAAGCTGTCTGTTTATACCCAGTAAGCCCGTGATGTATTCCAATTAAAACGGGCCCCGCCTCTCAATATGCTGTTAATCATGCGTTTTCCTAGCGGGCTCTGCGGTCCTAATCGACCTATCAAATAGCACCTTGGATCCAAATCTGCTCTCCTACCCGGCGACGGGCCTCCTGCTCTACTGCCTCCCAGCCAACCACTGAATTAATCTGCTTCTTTATGTTGTGCAGCATGCATATGAGCCCTGTGGACGAGAGAGAGAGAGGTAGAGAGACATGGGGAGAGAGAGAGAGAGAGAGAGAGAGAGAGAGAGAGAGAGGGATCGGGGGAGAGAGAGAGAGAGAGAGAGCTGGAGATGGAGAAAGATGTAGTGTGATGGGGGATGAGATGGATGGAGAGAGACAAAAAGAGAGTGATGGAATGAAATGGAGCGATAGATGAGATTGGTGGATAGCAAGAGAGAGAGAAAGAGAGGAGGGAGAGAGATGGGGTTGATTGATAGTGAGGGATGGAGAGAGACAGAGAGAGAGGACAGAAATGGAGCGGGATAGATAGGAAGAGATAGACAGTGAGATGGAGAGATGTGCTCGATTGATAGTCAGGGACTTCAAGAGGCGGAGAGCAAGAGACGGAGAGAAATACAGAGCCAGAAAGAGAAAGAGAGACAGAGAGATGCAAAGAGCTTTGAAGTCTCTGAAATGTTTCTACAGCCTTGTGACTTAATGCACACTTCAGTGTTGTTGCAGCCGACAGTATACTGCTTCCCATGAAATATCACGTAATGAAGAGCAGAAGAGACACGTGTTATTTTTTAAATGAAGATCCCAGGCTCTTCTCTTTGTGTTGGATGGATTCAGAGTGTGCTTTGCGGGAAGTGGAGTGGGGACTGTGTTCTCAGGCAGCCCTGCTCGGGTTAGGGGATGGATGGAGAGAAGGAGCCATGGACCGGCCTCAGAGCCTCTGGGGAGCGGCACTCGTTCACGTTGTTCAACAATAACCACGTCCCTTTTATTTTCTCTTCCGTTTTATTTCCCCATAGTGCTCTCTCTCTCCCTGTCTCTCTGTCTCTCTCTGTCTCTCTCTCTCCCTCTCTCTCTCTCCCTGTCTCTCAGTATCCGTCTCTCTCTGTCTCTGTCTCTCTCTCCCTATTTCTCTCTCTCTCTTTTTCCCTGTCTCTCTGTATCTCTCGCTCTGTCTTTCTCTCTCTCTCTCTCTCTCTCTCTCTCTCTCTCTCTCGCTCTTGGTCTGTCATGCCGTGTCCGGACGTGGGTCGAGACCCCATGCCATCCTCCTCTCTCCAGTCTCAGCAGGGCCCCCCCTGAGGGGGGGGGCAACTGTCTACCTGAATGAAACATGGGGTAAACAGGGCGGGGTCAGGAGGTCATGTTGACGTACTAGAACCCCCCCCCTCGTGTTGTGTCCATAGGAGACGTACGGCCCACATACTGGAGAGCAACAGAGAGAAAGATAGCAGCAGCCGACGTATCTCTCTCCATCGCCGGCGGCGGCGGAGATTCTTCTCCTGTTCCCGGTGCTGCTGATCACATTCTGACAGCCTGCACAGGGTCCAGGGTGAAGTGTTTGAAGAGGCTTTTCTCTCCGCCGAGGGGTCAAGTGATGGCATCGTTCCCTGTTCACGTGGGCCGACGGCAGCATTAGCATTTAAATTGGGAGCCGTTGAAAAACAAAATTACGGTAATTCTCACCCCAAAGTTGTTGTTTTTTTAGGCTTCCTCATGTGGTCCCTTCTCTTCTCTTTGTTATTCTGGAGGAGAGGACGGGGTGATACCCAATAATGTCTCGCCTCTGATAGGATAAGGAGCCGTCATGATTGATTTCCATGCTGCCATGAGTCTGCAACCAGAATCAATTTATGGTTGTCTTTATCCCCAGTCCCTCTGTCCCTTGTCAGTCTCTCTCCCTCTCTCTCTTCTCTCTCTCTCTCTCTCTCTCTCTCTCTCTCTCTCTCTCTCTCTCTCCCTCTATCTCCCTCTCGCTCTCTCTCTCTCTCTCCCTCTATCTCTCTCTCTCTCTCTCTCTCTCTCTCTCTCTCTCTCTCTCTCTCTCTCTCTCTCTCCCTCTATCTCCCTCTCGCTCTCTCCGACTCTGGTTATCTTGCTGTGCGTGTGCGTGTGTGCGTGTGTGTGCTTGCATGTCTCCAGCTCTCTCTCTCTGTATCACTCTCCCTCTCGTTCTGTCTCTTTCTTTGTGTGTTCCTACACTACCCTGGCTTCTCATTAAAATACCTCCACATTGTTGCCTAGTCTCTGCGGCCTGGTGTTGATGTTTTGGCAGAATCAGACGTGTGTGTTCCCAGATGAATGTGGAGAAATGTGCTTTTGGATTCCAGGCACACACTCAGCAGTGGGCTTCTGCTAGCACAGCATGTCGTCAAGCTCTCTGATAAGTTTAGGCAAACTCCCGGGCAAGTAAGTCAGGGTATACTTTCATGGTGAAATGTTCAACTCGACTGAACTTTGCTCTTATACAGTATGTGCAGAATCTGTAAATATATATATTTTTAAAAGAGGGAGAGTGAGAGAGAGAGAGAGAGAGAGACAACATTAAAATACTGATGACTGATTTCACATGGGGCACACTGTATGTATACAGAGTTCACTGTGTGTGTGTGTGTGTGTGTGTGTGTGTGTGTGTGTGTGTGTGTGTGTGCACTCGTTTCCCTCCTTTTCTCCCCCCCTCTCCTCCCTCCCCCCTCTCCTCCCCCCTCTCCTTCTGGGCCGTCTCTGATTGGTCCAGACGCCACATCCTGCTACTCTCTCCCAGAATCCTCCGGTTCAGAGCGGCGTCTGTCATCGCAGTCGCGTCACACGATCCGCGCTGGGCAACGTTTTTTCAAACGCTCCTCTTTGTTCGTCGCCTTTTGTTTGTGTTCTCATTTTGAATTCCCATTGAAGACGGAAAGCGCCGATTGGCTTCTCGGTAATTATATGTAATTATAAGGATGCTCCCTGGCTCGTGTGTTGCCGCAACTCACTAGCAGCACTCTGTTTAATTAGATTAGACAGTCGCTTTTATCATTTGAGCCGAATAATCACTTTACAGTGTGAGACCCAGCTAACTGGCATTATGTTCCATGCTTTAATCACAACTCTCCTGGCACTTGGAAAGACACCGGCTTTATTGAGTGAATGTCCTCGTTTGTCCATTGATTCAAATGGAATTTATATCCAATTCAAAACTCTGACAGTCCTCATGGGCCCAGCTAGAAGATAATATATTTACTGTAGCAGCAATTACATCACGACCTGAGTTAGCGATTGTTTGGATGGGTTGGTTCCAACTTTACCTCATTTGAATGTGTCTTGGGTTTCTGTGGTTTTCTGTGTGTGTGTGTGTGTGTGTGTGTGTGTCTGGTGGCTTCTATCGCGCTGTGCTGACATCTCATTTGAAGCACCTCAACACTGCTGGCTGACAGATAGGACCTCACACAGAAGAGATAGCGTCAGAGAGTAAAGAGTGTGAGGTGTATGAATTGAGAGAAAGGGCATCGCTAGACGAGCCACACAATGGACGCTTGAGGGGCCATTTTTTAATTCTAGAATGCATTACGACGCTCCCCTGAAATAGGTCACCGAGCCGCCGTTCAGGATGCAGCTCGCCATACCATGTAGTGGTCGTCTCTGCCTGCTTACCTTTGGGCGGCAGTAGCTCAGGAGGTAGAGCGGGTTGGATGGTTAAC
>NC_136940.1:25099927-25104927 GCF_949987615.1 Pollachius pollachius
AGATTGAGGGAGTGTGAAAGGAGCCAGAGTGAGTAGAGGCCCCTCTTAGTGAGGGGAGAGAAAGTGTGTGTGTGTGTGTGTGTGTGTGTGTGTGTGTGTGTGTGTGTGTGTGTGTGTGTGTGTGGTATTGATCCGTATTTGATCGCTGCCACTCCCCCAGTCCTCCTTTCCAAGCTTCATGTTGACCTTCACTCTTCTGAAACACTCACACACACACGTACACACACACACAGACACACACACACACAAACATGTACACGTATTCACACGCGTACACACACACACACACACACACACAAAAGGAGAGGACTATACGGATAGAGAGCCGGTGAGGAGGACAGAACACGAGGGCTCGGCACTCCTCAAGCGCGCCAACTATGCCACGAGCACGAAAACCTATCCATTGTGGAGATGTGAGAGGGTGTAGGGGTGTCTGAGCAGAACCACAACACAAAAGAGACGACAGGAAGGCGGCAGAGAGGAGGACAAAGGAGAGGACGGTTTAGCCTCGGGCCAAGAGAGGCAGGACAAAATGAGAGTGACTCATTAGGTCCATTAGGAGACGGGGATGGCCAGGCTTTGAGAGGATGGTAGTTAGATCCAGCCTGCTGCTTAACCAGCTTAATGCGTCTCTCCTTTGCTCTCCTCCTCCTCCTCCTCCTCCTCCTCCTCCTCCTCCTCCTCCTACTATCTGTCTCGGGCTCCTGGCTTGCGGTGCCGTCTCCCTACAGCCTATTAAGATGGACTTTGATATTAATCATTATCAGCGCCACCAGAACCACCCTGGCCTGGGTGATTGTAGAGCTCTTTCCCCCCAATTCCCAAAATCCTCCCCTCCTTATCCCTACCTCCCTCTCCAGGACTCTTTCCCAGAGCAAGAGTAGAGGGGTGAGGCTGGGATCTTCGACCAGAAACCCAGTCAGGGTTCCGGAGAACCGTACGGCTCTCCAACCTCCTCTAAAGGTTCCCTCATTCTCTTCAGTCGTACATCTCACCTGCTCAGGTTCATCAGCCTCTGAGAATGTTTGAATTCTTCCCTACTCTTCATCTGGTTCATCTGCGGTCCTCCACCGCTAAACCCAGTTTCATGTGGTTCTGTTTTTCGTCATTACTGTGTCCAGCGATCGGCCACAAGGAGCGCGCGGCGGCATAAACATTTCTCTAACAGTTTCCACGGTAACAGTGGCAGCGTAGAGACGACCACAGAGCGCGCCGTGGTGGAAGGCAATTTTTAATCACCACAATGTTTTGGCCCATAACTGCTCGCAGTCTGCTGCCTCTCCCAGCGCTGAGACACGAAGCGGGTGGAAGGATGGAGAGGAGAGAAGCCTGTATCCGCCAACATATTTTCACAATATAAACGCTGTAATTGCATCTTTTTTTCTTTTTCTTTTTTTTGCGGCAGCTCTGCTGCGGGTGTAAAGTTGGGCGGCAGGTAAGATAGAGCAGGACTTTGTCAGCAGCTCGAGAGGAAAGGCGTTGGAAAGGAGTGGACTGCAATGCCCTGCGGTGACTCCCTGACATTTCCCTAATCAGGCCATCTCATCTTTTATTACCTGAGCAAGTCCTTCCTTCTGACGGGGAGCAGTTCATTGCAGATGTTTCTAAAGGCTGCTGCAGCAGCAGCAGATTCCACTACCGCCTTGTAAAATGGCAGTCCATCATGTTTTTCTTTGTGGCTAGCAAGAGCGTAAATGTAGGGGAAACACTTATCGCCGCTGTCCAGATGGCGGCCGAGAGAAAATATTTGTCTTTTTATATCTCGCTGTGAAAAAGCAAAGGACTCCGAGTGGAAGACTGGGGATGTTGGAAGTGTATCCATAAACATAAACACACACATAATTCTGTCCCCGTTGTCAGCGCGGCCCGTCTGGGATCACATGTGTGCAGCTGTCCCCGCTACAGCGCGACGTGACACATAAACAACACGGCCCCTCACCGCCACCCTAATCACTGGGCTAATGCCGGGCCCTCGGGGGCCAATCCACACACACAACCCGGTTTATTACGGGCGGCCTGCCGGTCCTTCTGCCTCTATAAAAGGGGATGAGAGAGGAGGGGTGAGGTGGTGGTGGTGGTGGTGGTGGTGGTGGTGGTGGTGGTGGAGGAGGGACTGGTGCTCATTGTGATAGCAGGGCGGGGGGGCGCGGGGGTAGCAGCAGTGGGGGTATGAGGACAGACGGACAGACGCTGAACGGATGGCGGACGGGGTGCCTAATTTGGAGAGCAGAACAGAGGTGGGGAGTCGGGGGGGGGTTGTTGGGGGATGAAAGGGAGAGCAGGAGAAGGAGGCTGCTATATTTAGGGTGACCTGGGTGCCCGGGTGCAGGGGAGGCCAGGGGAGAGAGACAGGTGCAGGGAGGTTCTCATTATGGTCCAACACAGAGCCGGGCTGTCAGGGGGCTGATAATGGGGCCTCCTCCTCCGACAGCCACGTACACCCCATCGCCGAGGCTATATATGGGGCTCTCTGAAAGGCCCGGGCAGCCCCGTGTGTTGACAGCGCACTATGGGCGGAAGGTACAGCACAACAAGCGTGGGATCGTATCGCGGCCGTCGGCCGGTGATCCAAACGGATTCCGAATCTGAATCCGCCGAAATGAAACCCGAGAACGAGAACTAGATTCTGAAAGAAGCTCTGGATTTGGAGGCTGTTAATGAACCGCTTTAAATAACTGACTTGAATGTTGGGAATCGCCCAAGATAAGAATATAGGACGTGTCTGTGTGCTGTTGTGTTCTTGCCCCTCTGCTGAGAGTACAAACATTGGTTGTTGCGCTCCCTGGCTCCGTCGCTCATGTTCATGTGAGGGGAAGCACTCGCCAACGACTTCCAGTGTGTTCAGGAGATTCGCTTGTTCAAAACGAGTGACAACACGCAGTTACAACACAACATGACTAAAGTTTTGTCTACCAACACAAAGGTAATTCGGCACTGTTTTTCGCGCTGTGATTATTAGCCTACCCATGATGCATCACTGACAGGTTGCCCTCCTGAGTGTAGACGACACGGACACAAACTGCTGATCATATAATTGTGCCGGCGCAATTTTATTGTTTAATCACCTTCATCTTTGTTTCATATTGGATTGAGTGTTTTGATGGTTTGTTTTTTGGATTTAATTTTTTTATTAATAGTTTTATTATATTGGACCCTGACATATCCAGATCTCCTGCTTTTATATGTCTGTCACCCGTCCCCATGAATCGTCAAATAGGAGTGTAGCCACCGAGCAATTTACTAGATTGCATCCACTTTGCTCAGTCCGTTTTAGTGGCAAAGTAAACAGGTTTTTGGAATCCAACATTAGATTAAAACTGAACATTGCCGCAGCAAAAATTTATTTCAGCACGTTGGCTATAAGTAATTCAAGTAAAAACTGAATCATATGTCAAACTGAGCTGAATTATGCTAAATTGCAGAGTGCTGTGTTGGTCCTTGATAGCTGTCGACGCTATGGTGGGGATGTATGAATGGTAGCATGTCCAGGTTTGGGTCTGCAATTACAGGGTTCAAATGAGAGCCAGCCTCACTGGGGTAATTCTAGCGCCAGAAAAGCGGATAGCCGAAGTTAACATTGACACATTGGCTGACATAATGAAACGCTACCCTAACTGCAGATTAAATCGACCGCAAAGAGTATATATAGAGCGGTATCGAGTGAAAAGACACATTTCTTGGCTTTACAAATTGCCCAGCGAGGAGTCGCTGTTTTTATAGTCATGTTTTTCCCGTGCCAATTCCCAATAATTTCTTAGTTCTGTTTTTGTTTCCAAACGTTTAGCCCAGTCGGTCGGGAAGACGTCTGGGGGGCTGTTGATGTCTCTGGACGGCTGGCTGGAGCCTGAGAGGGGGGGAGCAGGGAGACGGAGGGAATACGACTCATCTCCCTGTTTTTCTCATCGACCCCGACGCCGTGCCCGGGCAGGTTCACGGGGGTTTGAGAAGGGCTGACCTCATGTCGCGCCACTCCGCGTCTCTCTCGGCTGGTCGCTGGCGGTCCATATGATCTTACAACATGTCTCGTAAACGGTCAACCTGACCTTTCACCCCCCCCCCGCTCCAGTGGGCCCAGCGCCCCGCTGGGAGAGTGGCCGTTTCAAACCATTAGGGGGTAATGGGAGATCACAGAGAGGTTATATTCATTCAGGGTGGGGCTCGGGCAACGTGTGTGACTTGTGTGTCTGTTTGTGTGTGTGTGTGTGTGTGTGTGTGTAATGCGTGTGTATTATGTGTGTGTGTGTAATGTGTGTTTATTAGGTATGTCTGTGTTTGTATGTGTGTTTGTCTGTGTTTTTGTAATGTGTGTGTGTGTGTGTGTGTGTGTGTGTGTGTGTGTGTGTGTGTGTGTGTGTGTGTGTGTGTGCGCGCGTGTGTGTGAGTGTGTGTATCGTGTGTGCATTATGTATGTGTGTGTATGTATGTGTGTTTGTCTGTGTATTATGTATGTGTGTTCATAATACGTGTGTATTATGAATGTGTGTGTGTGTATTATGTATTTGTGTGTATTATGTGTGTGTGTTTGTGTATGTGTATGTGTGTGTGTGTGTGCGCGTTTGTATCGTGTGTGTATTATGTATGTGTGTGTATGTATGTGTGTTTGTCTGTGTATTATGTATGTGTGTTTGTATGTGTATGTGTGTGTGTGTGTGTTTCGGGAGGACCAGGGTGGGAGGTGGTGATGTTGGGGGGGGCATACATTTCTATCCGTCTTCTATTTCAGTCTGCCAGCCAAGGTCACTGTGAGTTGAGGGGTTAGGTGGAGGAGGAGAGCTCTGCTGGGTTAAATGTCACCCAGGCTCTGGGATGTATCGAGCGGCCGCGGCCAGCGGACAGTACGGCTCCATAACAACACACACACACACACACACACACACACACACACACACACACACACACACACACACACACACACACACACACACACACACACACACATACAGTACGTCATGCAGCATTTCGAAAGGCTCTTTGTTGCCTGGGTAATTAGTTTGCTCCAG
>NC_136940.1:25109927-25114349 GCF_949987615.1 Pollachius pollachius
AATGGGTTTGGGGTTATTGTGTGTGCGCGGCTAAAATCAATCAACGGTGCCGTTGTAAGATATTGAAAGGGACGATTCTATTAGTCAAGCTCAGCAAATTGATAATCCAGTGGATAATGCAGTCCAACGGTTTCCCCTTGTAAGGGAGCAGGCCCCATTTAAAAGAGCAAGCATCTTATACACTTTAACTCGTTGTGATGTATAATAGAGTAGTAGACTCTGGGTTGAAGCTGCTTCAGTTGCATTTTTCTCTATTTAAGTCAAGTGCAACTCATTCAACGTTGTACTTCAGAACAATCCTCTCCTGACTCCAGTATACCGTCTGTCCTTCTCAGCGCCACCCTCTCCTCATGCCCCCTGACAAACACAGAACCCTTTAATGTTCAGAGAATCAAAGCGGAAGGGAAACTGTTGTTCCTTCCACCTCCGACCCAGCGGGCTTCTATTTTGTAGTGTTTTCCCTGTCCATCGTGTCAAAGCGGAGCTGCTCTTAGTCCGTCCGGGTCGTCTCGCTGGCTCACAGAAACACTGTCATGTCCTAATGGGACACCAATCCCAGCATCTGGTGGTGTTGATGTCGGATCAGTAGCGACATGTGTCTGCCTCCAGGGTGCTGGCGGGCCCCCGGCCTCCGCGTGCGATCAGACGAGGCCAGGAATCTCTTTATATGTCGTATCTTCAACCCCACTTTATTTGGCCTCCAAACTCCCTCCCCCCCCTTTCCCCCCTACCCCCCCGTCCCTCCACTTCCCCGATGCATTGTGTTGGCATGGCACCGGAGTCGCGCGTTATCTCGCTCGGCTGCGATGGCCTCATTAGCGGAAACCTCCCAGTTTGAAAGTAGTTCATCAAGTTGGCTGGGAGCAGCAACGAGGCAGCATCACGTCTGGGGGGAGGCGGGAGAGCGTCCGTCTGTCTGGAGGAGCCCAGGAGCACGGTTCAAAGGACACTTCAGGCATGGCGCCGGTGCGCTGGCCTTCGGTTTGAAGGTTGTCACTCACGTCTCCCAGACCACTGAACTCCGCTGCCGTTCTCCGGCCAGCAGAACTCTGAGCCGGAGAATCAAAAACGTGTGACGGCAGGTTTTTATTTGCCTCTTGTTTTCGTGCCTCCGCGAGAGAGAGAGGGAAAGAGAGAGAGAGAGAGAGTGTTTATTCTCAGATGTGAGGCGATAAGTTTAACCGAATAATGAGACCCCCCCCCCCCCCCCCACTCTCCATGTCTTTTTCTCTGCGTGGGAAGCTTGCTATGCTACTTTGTTAGGGGATGGAGCGATCATAGCCAAGACGTGACCCAAGGCACACACACAGCTCTCTGTACGCTGTGCCATCCAGGCAACAACACTAGTCTTGATCCAGAACCGTTAGAGCGAGGATTGCTGATGGACAAAAAATGAAAAATAAATGAAAAAAGGAACAAAATGATAGACAGGTTATTTTTGGCCCCCATTTTATCTTCAATTTATTCTGTTTGACTCGCGGCTCGGTATACAGAGCTGTTGTTCCCCTTCTGTCTGTTATTTCTCTTTCTGTACTGTCACATTCATTCCACTGGCAATTATATCCATGGACCTATTAGATAGAGGGTAGGCTGTCGGAAAACATGCAATCACGCAAAGTGACAGAACGCACACGCGCATACACGCACGCACGCACACACACACACACACACACGCACACACGCACGCGCACACAAACATAACCACACACGTTGATTCCTATGTTCAACTCGGCCTGGTTGCCATAGCGCCCATTAGCAGTGAGGGCCACGGTGAGGCTGAGCAGAGTGAAAAAAAGAAGACAAAGAGAATACAGAAAACATTCGGAGAGAGAGGCAGAGTGTGTGTGTTTGTGTTGTGAGAGAGAGAGAGAGAGAGAGAGAGAGAAAGAGAGAGAGACAGAGAGAGGCAGTGTGTGTGTGTGATGGGAGAGAGAGAGAGAGAGAGAGAGAGAGAGAGAGAGGTAAAGGGAGATAATAAATGGAAGAAAGGGCAAAGAATATTTCAATGGATCTGACGGTTGCGGTGTGATAGCACTAATGCTGTGGGTGTCAGTAGTTGTAATTAAAAGCTCAAAACCCCGTAGTTCACATCTCCTCTTTTAACACCCTTATCCCCCCCCCCCCCCCCGCAACCTGTTCTATTCACTCATCTTATGCTGTCTTCATTGCAGGTGAATAATACAACAATACGGTGAAACACTGTCACCTCTCTTCTTTTCGTTTCCTCTCTTCTCCACTCCTCCCCTCTTTTCTCCTCTCCTCTCCCTTCCTCTCCTCGCCTCACCCCTCTTCTCCTCTCCTCTTCTCTCCTCACATTTCCTCCCCTCTCCCTTTCTGCCCTCTCCTTTCCTCTCCCTTCCTCTCCTATCCACTCATCTCCCCTCCTCTCCTCTCCTATCCTCTCCCTTCCTCTCCTCTCCTCTCCTCTCCTCTCCTCTCCACTCCTCTCCTCTCCTCTCCTCTCCTCTCCTCTCCTCCTCTCTGCCCCTGCCAGCCCTGTTTAATCGAGGGACATGGAAATTGATGGGCTGTGTCTGCCGGACTGCAAAGGTCTCTACATTCCATTTAATGCCAACCAATTGCTTACATTCGGGGTCACTGTGTCTGCCCTGCCGTGTGTGTTGGTGCATGGGTGCGTTGGTGCGTGTGTGCGTGTTGGTGTGTGGGTGTTGGTGTGTGTGTGTGTACAGTTTTAGAATGGGTGTTATCGTAGACAATTGCAGCATCTGGCATCTGGTGGAGGAGAGAGGATTCTGCCTTTAGACGTAACTCCAGGGGAGAGACAAAATGGAGGTACAGGTTCTGACGGCTGTCCTTATCTTGTCTTGTTGTTTCAGGAGAGAGAGGGGAGAGGGTGAGAGAGAGATGAGAGAGAGTTGAATGAGAGAGAGAGATGAGAGAGAGGGGAGAGAGAGAGGGAGGGGGAGAGGGTGAGAGAGGGGTGAGAGAGAGGAGAGAGATAAAACAGTGCCGTAGAGGCTGCTTGGCCCTATCTATCTATTTGTCTCAAGCTGTTTCCGTCCAACTCTTTATTTTTCGTTCTATCTGAATCATCTCCCGTCTCTCGGCTGTTTCTTGTTTGCGCTTTCTCTCTTTCACTTGTCCCCTATCCCCCCCCCCCAGCTCTTCCTCCTGTGGATCTCACCACCTATGTCATTTCCTTTTCGTGGTCCCTGTTTCTCTGTTCTTCAGCCTGCCTCCTCGTGTGGCTCAATAGAAAACCTCTTGATTTTCCTTTCCTCATGCTACCGTGGTTCGGCCGCCTCGGTGCGGAACCAAAGAGTGGAAGTGTGATCAACAACACACAGATCTAGAACAGGACGGATCTAGAACAGGACGGATCTAGAACAGGACGGATCTAGAACAGGACGGATCTACAACAGGACGGATCTAGAACAGGACAGGTCTAGAACAGGACAGGTCTAGATACAGGACGGATCTAGATACAGGACAGATCTAGATACAGGACAGATCTAGATACAGGACAGGTATAGATACAGGACAGATCTAGATACAGGACAGATCTAGATACAGGACAGGTATAGATACAGGACAGATCTAGATACAGGACAGATCTAGATACAGGACAGATCTAGATACAGGACAGGTCTAGATACAGGACAGGTATAGATACAGGACAGATCTAGAGACAGGACAGGTATAGATACAGGACAGGTATAGATACAGGACAGATCTAGATACAGGACAGGTATAGATACAGGACAGATCTAGATACAGGACAAGTCTAGATACAGGACAGGTCTAGATACAGGACAGGTATAGATACAGAACAGATCTAGATACAGGACAGGTATAGATACAGGACAGATCTAGATACAGGACAGGTATAGATACAGGACAGATCTAGATACAGGACAGGTATAGATACAGGACAGATCTAGATACAGGACAGGTATAGATACAGGACAGATCTAGATACAGGACAAGTCTAGATACAGGAAAGGTATAGATACAGGACAGCTCTCGATACAGGACAGGTATAGATACAGGACAGCTCTCGATACAGGACAGGTATAAATACAGGACAGACACCACCCACAGAGCTGTAGCTGACGAATGGAGTACTTAGTATTTTGTGAAGACAATGATGTCCAGTCCTACTCGAATGACCTTCAATCAAAGGCGGACAGCAGCTGTATTGTGGCGCCAGCGACTTGTTTGGGCTTCGGTTTGGTCTTTAGTGGCAGGAGGGAAGCAAACAGGCAGCAGCGGCTTACATGAGTGTGACGGGGGTCAGGACATCGGGTTGGACGGTGGAACCGGGGGCAGCGGGAGCGACGTGCAAAGGATCACCGGAGTTCACCGCCTGCTGCAATTAGAGCCGCCAGGGAGCGGCCCGCAGCCGGGGCCGGAGAGAGACGCCCCAGGGCCCTCCGCGGCCGCTCAGGGGCCCTGGAGATC
>NC_136940.1:25114549-25134925 GCF_949987615.1 Pollachius pollachius
ACACACACACACATTCAAACACACACACATTCACACACAAGGCATCAGCCTGGTCATTAGTAGCGGGTACAGGGACGGTTCTATTCCCCGTCTGCGTGTCCGTCCACAGCCCTCTTCTCTGGGGGGGATGACAGTACACCGTGAAGCGTCGGTCTGACTGGGTTAGAGAGATGACTACAGGAGAGTGGGACTCAGGGACACCAAGACCCTGTTCATCTGTCCCTCCATCTGTCTGATGATGTGCTGTTGTTGCACATGTTTTTGTATGAGTGTGCGCATTGGTTAGTTCATTTGTGTGTGTGTGTGTGTGTGTGTGTGTGTGTGTGTGTGTGTTGGTGTGTGTCCCCCTCTGTCCAGCTGGCTTCATGTTTAGTTCAACGTCTCTGAGGTGTGAGGGCTTCTTCCTGGAACGTTCCGTGGGTTCATTTCCTTTACGACGATCTCCCGTTCCCAGCGGGAGGAGGAATCTTAAACGACTAATTTCCTGTTTCATTTTATATTCCAAGAAATCCCTGCCAGAATCTTTTCTAAATTTAATCTCCTCACTGCATCGGCTGCACATCTTCGTCTCTGTGCCAAGCTGACAGCCTCTGTCTCATTTACTCGCTGCTAATTCTGATTTGTATTCAAGAAAGTCACTGTCAAAGTATGCGCATTTCAAATCCAATTTCCAGTCTTTGCTATACGTCTCTCTGCGTCTTCTCCTTCACAGTGTCAGATACGACATCCTCCCCCTCGATTCCCTGGACACATTTCTCAGTATTCCCCACACACTCCTACCATACCAAAGAAGGCGACTACACACAGGAATCCAAGCTTTGAAGAATAGAAGGCTTTTATTGAACTATTTCACTCTCCAGACCTGTCACTCACTGATGTTATCTCTCTCCCCCTCTCTCCCTCTCTCCCTCTCTCGCCCTCTCTCCCTCTCTCACCCTCTCCCTCTCTCCCTCTCTCGCCCTCTCTCCTTCTCTCCCTCTCCCTCTCTCTCTTCTCTCGCCCTCTCTCCCTCTCTCACCCTCTCCCTCTCTCCCTCTCTCGCCCTCTCTCCTTCTCTCCCTCTCCCTCTCTCTCTCTCTCTCTCTCTCTCCCTCTCCCTCTCCCCCCCTCGCTCTCTCTCTCTCTCTCTCTCTCTCTCTCCTCTCTCTCTCTCTCTCTCTCTCACCCCCTGCAGTATCCCGGGGTCGGCGGTGTGTGCGTTTGACATGGAGCACCTGGCCGGCGTGTTCGAGGGCCGCTTCAAGGAGCAGAAGTCGCCGGAGTCGATCTGGACGCCGGTTCCAGACGAGCTCATCCAAAGCCGAGGTGCAGATGGTTGGGTTAGCGCGCGGCGCAGGCAAGCTCGCTGTGCTGCTAACGACCGCTGATTGATGAGAACACAGCGAGCAGGGTGGACTCATTAACAACAGGCCCCGCCCAGAGACACCTGTGTCCTGCCCTGCGACTCAAAGACTCTGCCAGGAATGAAGCCCCACCTCATTACTTATGATGATGAATCCTGGCTTTGTGTTGAGTCTCAGAGGTCCATCATGATCAGCTGAGCATTATCCTGGAGCTTAACAATGAGGAATTGTTTATATATTATCTATTTTTAAAGAGTGATTAACCATTTGCATGGAATTTGATTTTTTTGGATCATGTTGGTGAAGAACAGCATGATCCATGATGCTAAACAACGGTGTCCCCTTGAATGTCTTCCACAGGCCTGTGTTACAAACAATGGTGTCCCCTTGAACGTCTTCCACAGGCCTGTGTTACAAACAATGGTGTCCCCTTGAACGTCTTCCCCAGGCCTGTGTTATAAACAACGGTGTCCCCTTGAACGTCTTCCCCAGGCCCGTGTTATAAACAACGGTGTCCCCTTGAACGTCTTCCCCAGGCCCGTATTATAAACAACGGTGTCCCCTTGGTTGTCTTCCCCAGGCCCGGCGGCTGTGCTGTCCAAGGTACCCGCTTCAACTCCTCCAACGCCTTCCCAGACGAGATGCTGACCTTCGTGAAGACCCACCCCCTGATGGAGGAGGCTGTGGCCTCCCTCGGCCAGAGACCCTGGATCGTCCGGACGATGGTTCGGTCAGTCTCTCCACCACGCACACTCGCACGCGCACATGAACACCCGCAGACACACATATACACATATGCACGCTCGCACGCGCGCACTTATACACGCCGCATACACACCGCACACAAGCGCTGCACGCACACACATATACACACCATACGCACACGTGCACACACACACGTACATACATACACAGGCACGCACGCACACACACACACACACACACACACACACACACCACACACACACAAACACACACACACACACACACAGTTCTGAAAATAGAGGCGTTTGACTTTAGTGTGCCCCCAGGAGGCTGCAGCCGTTTTCTGTTGTATCTGTTGTGGTCTAGTCGGATGACACGCCCGTTTTACTATAGACAAACATCCCCATATGCTCACACACACACACACACACACACACACACACCCACGGCTCCCTTCCTCTGTTGTCCTCCTCTCTATCTGCCTCTTTATCTGCTGTATCCTCTGCATCCCGCTCCGACATGCGGGTCTGTGGAGCCGCTGGGAGATTACAGCCACGGCGACGTGTTGATGGAATACTAAACAGCCAGCAGACATTGTGCGTGTGTTTTCAGACGTCCGCTCTCACACACACCGGAGCGCGTGGTGGAGCCGTTGTTCAGCCACAGCCCCATTTACTTGACTGGCGTTATTAACGGCGGCGGCCGACGCCGTGATTAGTTTGTTATGTAAATGTGTTTTTGGGCAATACTTTTCTGCTCTGCGGAGTTCCATTTTGCTAAGACCAAAGACTCGCCGCGGTTTCAATTCAACAAAAGTCTAAAGCAATAAAAGACACGGGCTGAATAGATTTAAAAACAGATTGGTTGGATGATTGAAGAACTGGAAGGATGTGTGTCTGAGTCGAGGAAAAGAGTGGTGGAAACAGTCCAGCGTGGCAGCTGTTCATGCGTCGCGTTGTGTTTACCAGGCTCTTTAGGTCAGCTTACGAGGTTTAAGATAGTGATATGCATCCGGAAGGGTCAGCGATCTCACTGTACGATATGTGTTGCGTTTTTGTAAATAAAGCGTTTTTGTAACTTTTGGGATTTTGCTGTGGTTATATATTTAGAGTGGTGTATAAGTTGGTGTTTGGGTTCAACAGGTCTTGAAGTGAAAAGCGCCGGAGCAGAACAGAGCATACTAATGGATACAGACTATTGGCCACTACACTACACTATAATATATATATATATATATATATACACACACTAAACACTACACCAGGGGGGCCCAAAATGGCCAAAATGTAATCGTGGGGAGGCTCGTGGGCCAAAATTTTAATTTTTCAGTATATTTAGTCAAATATGTGGGAGGCGGCTGAACAGGATAGGAGCTCAACAGTGCCACCCTACCATGAATGTATCACAATGTTGTTCTAGGGTCAGGAATGGAAGTGCACCAATAAATAATATTCAATGAGAGCAAGCGCAGATTCCGAGCGCTGATGGCGGAAAACAATAATATATACAGTGGGTAAGGCGCGGGCCGAATAAAATTGGTCGCGGGCCAAGTTTGGCCCGCGGGCCCCAAATTGGGCAGACCTGATCTATACGCTATACACTACACTAGACAATATATATGCACTAAACACTACACTATACCATATATATATACACTAAACACTACACTATACTATATATACCATATATATACACTATACATTAGCTTCCACTAAGGTAGCATTTCTGATGCTTGCATGTTTTAGATTTGCGAGTCACATTTACGAGAATTCCTATTCTCACATGAATCAATTTTGTCCCCTGTCCCAAAAATGAACGATACAATCCAATCCAATGTTGGGAATACAGAACCCTGCGCATTAGAGCTGGCACAATGCATCACTACAACACCAATCTGGTGGTGGGACTTGAGAGGCGTTTTGGGATTCTGGATATTGGAATATTGTGATGTAATTGTTGCCTTGCGGAGTCAATAAGGATGCATTAGAGTTAAGAGATCCGATTCAGTGGTTTCATTACAGCATTGGGTCTGAGTGGAATGGAGAATACTTCCACATCATCATCGTGTTCATCACATCACATGACGTCCTCCATAATAGCGCCCATGATTACTGATGGAGGAGCAAACAGGAAGTCTGTCTGCGCCCGCACCGCAGTGGCCTCCAGTGTGTGTGTGTTGTTCTGTCATCCAGTGTGTGTGTGTTGTTCTGTCATCCAGTGTGTGTGTGTTGTTCTGTCATCCAGTGTGTGTGTGTTGTTCTGTCATCCAGTGTGTGTGTGTTGTTCTGTCATCCAGTGTGTGTGTGTTGTTCTGTCATCCAGTGTGTGTGTGTGTGTTGTTCTGTCATCCAGTGAGTGTGTGTCATTCTATCATCCAGTGTGTTTGTGTGTGCGTCTGTTGTTCTGTCATCCAGTGTTATAGTTAATGCCATTCAGTGCGTGTCTGTCTGTTTTAGGCTGATGTAATTCAGTGTCTGTCGTTGTGTGACGTCATGCAGCATGTGTGTGTGTGTGTATTTGTCATTGCCTCAACCAGTATGTATGTGTGTGTGTGTGTGTGTGTGTGTGTGTGTGTGTGTGTGTGTGTTTGTGTGTCTGTTGCGTTCCTGCAGGTACCAGCTCAACAAGATGGTGGTGGACTCTGAGGCGGGCCCCCACAGGAACCGCACCGTGCTATTCCTGGGCTCCAGCCGGGGCTCCATCCTCAAGTTCCTCATCGTGCCCAACCAGGACAACTCGGTGACCAGCAGCAACGTGTTCCTGGAGGAGCTGGAGGGCTACAACCCCGACAAGTAAGAGAGGGGGACCACCCCACAAGTAAGAGAGGGGTACCACCAGCTCACACCGATATGTCCTGTTATTCTACTTCCTTTAAGAATGCTTGATTCTGATTGGCTGGGAGGGGGGCATTAACTCGGCAGGTTGCCCGCTGACTGTCCGGTTGTACTTGCAGCTGACTGAGCACAGCGTCATCAAATAGTAGATCAATACGCTGCTTGTGTTTTTTTCTATCACAGAAATTTCAAACAGGTCCATTGTAAAAATAAACCTTGCTTTTAACCTTTTAAAAATGGACGAATTCATTGTCAAATTGTATGTATTTTGAGTAGGGAAGACAATTGAGGACTGGCTAAAGGGCGACGAGATATATATATATATTTAATAAGCATGCAGTACGAATGAGAAAAAGCATAATTATTAAAGTATTTTAATTGATTTATTATGTTGGCTAGCAAGAAGTAGAATAAACGGGATAATCAACTCTAGGCAGGGCAATAAACAGTTTAATATACCCGGCTCGTGGAAGGTAAACCGTCCACGAGCCGGGCATATCAAACTGTTTATTGGCCTGCCTCTCGGTGATTATCCCTTACTTAGTGTAGTGTAAAGCGTTGAGTGATGTCACACGCGTTCCAGATCACCCACTCCGTCTCCTCCTCCCACGTTAAATAAAACGTGTGCGTGAAGGTTCTGTATTTATTATTAAAGTCAACGCTCGCTACCCATTTTACTTCGTTTTAAAACAGGTTCTCTGCGGGAGTGAATCTTTCATTGCCTTGTTCAGCCCTTTCCAAGGCGTTGAGATGGAGTAGACCACGGCTGTCATTAAACCATGGAGCCCACAGGAGGGGCGCTACATCAGCCTCTTGTACGCGCGCTGGACGCGGGAATGTCTCAGTTTTAAGTGAATCTCTCTGGGGAACAGGCCGTTTCACGCAGCCGCCGTGAATGAAACATTGATTAACACGGCGGTCTTTATCAAATACATCACGCCATTTACACTAGGCAGACGTTTGGTTGTGAATAAGGGGCAAGGGGCACGTCATTAGCTGCTGTCTTGGGCAGGTCTCTGGTGTAAAAGGAGATGTGAGACCTTTTTTCGCAGAGATTGTATTGCAACGCAGTGCTCATGAAGTTACTATTGTCTGTTGAATATACGACTGACGTTTTATACTACGTACGTTTTCACGGGAGTCACTGTGCTGAATGACTCGCGGGCCTGACAGTACACCAGCCATTTAAACGAAGAAGGAGTTAGTTATTAGTTTTCCGACGCTAATTAGACACTTTTATAAAGCACACGTTGCTAAAGGCCGTTACTGGAGTGCTTAGCTATGCCCTTTGATCGCATAATCCACATTCAGAAACAAAGGAATATTGTTACCACACTGTCTCCACAACCTCTGAGGTTAATCCGCTTCTCTTGTTGGTTATTGTTATCGTGGTAAATCTGCTTCGCGTTGCACTGGGGAACAAGGGATTTTATTTGGTCGTTCACTTTATCCACCGGCTTCCCTAAACTAGGAGCAGAGAGTCAGGCATCTCGGAGGAGCGCTGGAGAGGATTGAAGCCGGTGGTTCAGAGATAATTTGGCGTGCGTGTTTTGCACAGAAGGAGGTCAGTGACAGTCACTTGCACTGAGCAGGCAGTGGGCCAATCAGCAAAGAGAGAGGAGCCATTGCATCACTTTCCTTCTTGGCCTGGAATCACAGACGCACACCACACACATTGGCTCGCGCGTACACACACCTACGCACAAACACTCAGACTCATTCTGTATGCATGCACCCCCCCCCCCCCCCCCCACACACACACACACACACACATACCCGTACATACACACATGCATACTCATACTTGCACACACACACACACAAAAAAAGCTTTCAAACACTGAAAAACACACACACACATGATATTGCACACACACACATACACACACACACACAGACACTCAGTGCCTCGCACGCACCCACACATCCACACACACACACACACACACACACACACACACACACACACACACACACACACACACACACACACACACACACACAAAGGACCTAAGGTCCTCTGCCCTGTAATGAACCCGGCTTCAATTGTCAGGAGCCTCACCATTTAGCACAGCAGCCATCTAACAGGGAATGCCACAGATAGCGATCACTACAGCCAAATTGGTTTGTGATTGGTTGGCTGCCATAATGAACCAGGAAATGACCCGACAGAGGCGCTCCATTTATGACCTCCGTACCTTCTACTCTTTTCCCCAGCTGTCTGCTCCTTATAACATTTCAATTTATGGTTCTCTGCCCCTCTGTCTTTGTCTCTCTGTCCCCGTCTCTCTCTCTCTCTCTCTCTCTCTCTCTCTCTCTCTCTCTCTCTCTCTCTCACTCACTCACTCCCTTCAAATTCAAAGAACTTTATTTTTCCCATGAGGGAACTTCATTTGTGGTCAGGCACATACAAACAAGACATACTTCAACAATAAATAGTTAGTAATCATGTACGAGTATAAATAAATTCTTAAAAGCTAAGAATTTTTTTATTCTCGTACATGATTACTAACTCTCTCTCTCTCTCTCTCTTTCTCTCTCTCTCTCTCTCTACTTCACTTTGTTGCTGTGTTTATTCATGCTTTTTTCTCATTATTTCCCCACATTGGTTGTAATAGTTGTTATTTTCGTTGCTCTCTCCCGCTCGCCTGCTTCCCAATTTGCGTCCCTAGTTGAGAGGAATGACTCAGGTTGAGATCCGGCAGGATGATGGAGTGTCCTTAAGAGCAGAGCCCCACTCCTCTCTCATTTTCCATAAGCCTCCCAGAAACAATGGCGCACGGCTGCACACGCACAAACAGCTGCCGGCGCAGGGTGGTGGTGGGACTGGAGAGACGAGGGCCAATTAGAACTGAGTCAGCTCCCCCCCCCCCCCACAGACCTCCGTGATCAGCAGAGTGTGGACGGGCCGGAAACCGCGGTGCTCTTAATTCTTCTTCTTCGTCGTCTGCTTCTGCCTCTTTCCCTTCAGCTTCCTCCTCCCCCCTCAACCTCGTTCTCCCCCCTCCTCTTCCTCCCCCTTTTCCAGCTCCTCCCCCACCTCTTCCTCCTCCTCCCCCATCTCCTCTTCCTCCTCCCCCATCTCCTCTTCCTCCTCCTCCCCCATCTCCTCTTCCTCCTCCCCCACCTCTTCCTCCTCCTCCCCCACCTCTTCCTCCTCCTCCCCCATCTCCTCTTCCTCCTCCTCCTCCCCCTCCTCCTCCTCCTCCCCCACCTCTTCCTCCTCCTCCTCCTCCCCCACCTCTTCTTCCTCCTCCTCCCCCTCCTCTTCCTCCTCCTCCTCCTCCCCCACCTCTTCCTCCTCCTCCTCCTCCCCCATCTCCTCCTCCTCCTCCCCCTCCTCTTCCTCCTCCTCCTCCTCCCCCACCTCTTCCTCCTCCTCCTCCTCCTCCACCTCCCCCTCCTCCTCCTCCTCCTCCTTCTCCTCCCCCACCTCTTCCTCCTCCTCCTCCTCCTCCTCCCCCTCCTCTTCCTCCTCCTCCTCCCCCTCCTCTTCCTCCTCCCCCTCCTCCTCCTCCTCCTCCTCCCCCTCTTCTTCCTCCTCCTCCTCCTCCTCCTCCCCCTCCTCTTCCTCCTCCTCCTCCTCCCCCCCTCCTCCTCCTATTCTTTCTCTGGGCCACCGTGATGGTTTTCTGAAGTTGCTGTATGAAGTTTTCAGCGAGGTCAATGCTGCAGGGTTTCACGACAAATGCATTCCCTTATGTTGTATTCCTTCCTCTGTGTGTGTGCGTGTGTGTGTGTGTGTGTGTCTGTGCGGTGTTCGGTGTGTGTGTGTGTGTGTCCTCCAGGTGTGGAGAGGACGGCCCCCAGGCCAAGCAGCTGCTGTCCCTCACGCTGGACAAGCAGAGCCACACTCTGCTGCTGGCGTTCCCGTCCTGCGTGGTCCGGGTCCCGGTGGCCCGCTGCCAGCTCTACTCCCGCTGCATGAAGTAAGTCCGGACCCCCGCCTGGACGCCCCCAATTGCCCCGGCTCACAGCGCTACCCCCCCCCCCCCCCCCAACAGGAGAGCTCAGTCACCGCCCGTCCCGTGGCCTTCGTGCACTGAGTCCCGCCCAGCTACCACAACAGACAGACACACAACAACACACAGCAGCACCGACAGCTAACTGGCGTTATCTAAAACCCATTCCGTGCGACGTCTCTTATCAGACGCGTCCGTCACCCCGTCGCCGTCTGGGCGCTTCATCCACTCGACAAATGAGTTTCCTTCGGATATCTTCGAAACAATAGGGAGGAGGCGGGAAACGCGCCATAACTCTTTCCCTCGCTGCCGGGGCCCCGTGCCGTCTCCCCCTAAACGTTCGACGGTCCCATTGTAGGACTGACTGGATCCAAGTTCACACGGAACCCGTTTAAGATCCCCACATATTCATACCCCAACAGCACATTCAGTCGTGACTGCAACTGCGACAATCTCCCGTCGTCCCGTGGGTGTGAATGTGTGGTAGTGAGTGGCGGACCGGTGTTTGGTGATAAGTGATGTGTCAACACTGATCTCTGATTGACACCGAGCGTCACGAGGACGTGAATGCCAACTATCTACGATCGTTGATGTGGATATTCACAGGCATTAGGGTTATGTGGACAATCATCAGACACACGCACACGCACACTCACAAACACGCACACGCATACACACGCACACACACACACACACTCACCCATGAACACGACAGACACGTACCTGCAAACAAGCATGCAGACATACAGACACACACTGACTCTCTATGTGTGTGTGTGTGTGTGTGTGTGTGTGTGTTTCTGCAGGAACTGCATTGCCTCCCGGGACCCCTACTGCGGCTGGACCCGAGGCAGCACCTGCTCCTTCCTCCGGCCCGGGACCAGGTGAGACCTCCCCCCTGCTCCTCCTCCTGCCTGTCTGTCTGTCTGTCTGTCTGTCTGTATGTCTCCTCCTCCTGCCTGTCTGTCTGTCTGTCTGTCTGTCTCCTCCTCCTGCCTGTCTGTATGTCTGTCTGTCTGTCTGTCTGTATGTCTCCTCCTCCTGCCTGTCTGTCTGTCTGTCTGTCTGTCTCCTCCTCCTGCCTGTCTGTATGTCTGTCTGTCTGTCTGTCTGTCTGTCTGTCTGTCTGTCTCCTCCTCCTGCCTGTCTGTCTGTCTGTCTGTCTGTCTGTCTGTCTGTTTCCTCCTGCCTGTCTGTCTGTCTGTCCGTCTGTCTGTCCGTCTGTCTGTCTGTCTGTCTGTCTGTCTGGCTCCTCCTCCTGCCTGTCTTTCTGTCTCCTCCTCCTCCTGTCTGTCTGTCTGTCTCTCTGTCTGTCTGTCTGTCTGTCTGTCTGTCTGTCTGGCTCCTCCTCCTGCCTGTCTTTCTGTCTCCTCCTCCTCCTGTCTGTCTGTCTGTCTCTCTGTCTGTCTGTCTGTCTGTCTGTCTGTCTGTACGGCGCTCTCTTCGCTGTCCGTTTTTCGTCTGTAACTACCGATGACTCCGTTACGAGCGGTTCTGTGGTGGGCGGCTACAGCCCGCCTGGTGGACACCCCCTCTCGGTGACCCGGTCTTCGCCTTGTCTGGAAGTGTTTAGCGCTGACCGGGGCTGTGAGGTCCCGCGGTCGACCATCTGTCCTCAGCCACCCTGGCTGACGCCGCCCCCCCCCCCCCCACAGGGCCCTCTTTGTACCGCCATCGATTCAGGATGTCGGCGGATGATGTCGTTAAATAATGCGGAGTGCTTCACCGTCATTATCGCCAATTAATGACGACTTCCTCTGCTGCTGTCTCGTCGCGGTGCGAGGGGCGCAGGTGGGATTTGATCGGGCTCTTGTTTGTGGACAGGATAGTGTGTCAGTGTGTTGGGGCCTGTGTGTGTGTGTGTGTGTGTGCACGTGTGCGTGTGTGTGTGTGTGTCTGTGTGTGTGTTTGTGAGTGTGTGTCTGTGAGTGTTTTTGTATTTGTGTGTGAGTGCATGTGAGTGTGTTTGTACGTGTGTGTGTGTCTGTGTGTGTGTGTGGGTGTGTGTGTTTGTGAGTGTGTGGGTGGATGCCTTTTTGTGTGGGTGTGTAAGTGTGTTTATGTGAGTGTGTTCGTACGTGTGTGTTCCTATGCATGATTATGTGTTATGTCTGTACGTGTTTGTGTGTGTGTGTGTGTGTGTGTGTGTCTGTGTGTGTGTATACGTGTGTACGTGTTTGTGTGTCTGCCCTTGCCGGACTCTTACCCTTGTCCCCGCTGTCTGTCTGTCTGTCTGTCTGTCTGTCTCTGTAAGCTCCTTCTCCTCTCTCCACTCCCATCAAGGGAAATCAAATCTCTCTTTAGTCAGGCTTCTGATTGAGTTAAGTGTTCAAACACAGGTATAGTGCCAGCTGAACACACAGCAGCAGCCTAAAGACAGGCCTGGGCTGCCCACTTATGCAATTAAGGGCCTCTGTGTCAGAGGCGTGATCTGATTTGCCAAGGGCGGTCAACTCGCCGTTGATTTGCATTGTGACGCTCTGGATCTCATTGAGGGAATGTATGTTGTTAATGTGACGGTTGTTTACCAACCTATTACTGGTGGAGATCACGGTGTCGGTGGTTTCCATTAACCACCATTAGAACTCCATCGATTGCATTCATAAACTTGTGACAATAATAACGATGAAATGATGTGTTATTGTTGTGCGCTCTCCTCGTTTTGTTAGAACGCAGCTGTTGTTTTCTTAACACCTTTATAATTATGTCAGGGGCTTTGATTAACACCGTTAATACCTTGTTCACTTGCATGTGCGTACAGTTTATGCACACAGTATGTTTTAGAACCCTTTGAATAGGGGAGGCCCATTCCGTTCTACTGTACTTTAGGGTGCTGCTGCGTTCACACCAGTACGCCCCGTCTGTGTGAGTCAGCCAGCGTTACACCAGCCCTTACTCTTAATCAGACGACTCCTGCAGTTCGTTCACAACGTCGTCGTCCGACTCGTTCCTCAAAGTCGTCTCTGGGCCGTGCACACGGTGGTGTTGGCTGCGCACCGCGAGTCCTTTAACTGATTACCAAACGAAACGTAGACAGAGACTTTGTCCTGGGAAACTTTCACAATAAAAGCCTGCGGCAAATTCAATTTCTACTCTCTGGAAGGAAATTGCTTGACGATTGATATTTGATGGGAAGTTGAAACCATTTAGAACGTTTCCTCGCCTGTTTTGTTCGCCATTTGTTTCTATAAATAGCAGATCTATTGCGCTTTTTTCTTTGGGTTGCTTTGTAGTCAACAAACAGAAGAGGGGCAATCAACCCAAGAACAATCAGATAGCATTGTGTCTATATAATCAAATACAATCGGCCATCCAGCACAGCACATCCGTTTACATGCAGATCATTTTGGATGATCATTTACAGTGCCGTTGAGTGAGGGTTGTGAACACACCGTGTTCCTGGGGGCGAGGGGAGTCATGTGCTGCACATGTTTCCCGCCCACATAGCTGGGGATGTAGAGCTGGTTAGTGTACATGTGATACGAACGGCTTGAAGCACATACTCCATCCTCACAGTCTAACTGGAGAGTCGTGTGTTCACGCTAATTAGGGGAACTATGAGCAGTGTAGCCCGGGGAACGTATGAAGGCTTACCCCGCATGGCTCACATCATCATCATCTTGGCAGATGAAATCAAAGCCAAACCTTTCTATTAGCAGAACCTTTTTAAGGTAAATGCCAGTTAAGGCTAATGAAAGGAGCCGCCGATACCTCTGGGTAATGTTAGCTTCTCCGGGTTAACCCCAGACTTTTGGAGCTATAAAAGCACAGAGTTTCTGCTCCGTGTAAAATCCTGTTCAGCAAATTGGTGTTGCCATGTTGACCTGAGATGCCAAAAGCGTTTTCTTGTGATTCGATTGGCCTGATGTACAGGAGGGGCGTGGTTTAGAAGCGATGCAGTGTGGGGGAGGTTATCACACAATGTACGATGAACAGCATATGTGTTAAAGTTACTTTTGGAAAAACGCCAAAACCATGTTTAAAAGTTAGTTCAAAAGTTGAATGTTTTCCTCTCTGATGACAACGATGCACAGCTGATATGAAGGTACTTCACACATCCTCCGATGGTTATTTAAGGAACTGTAGAGGCTCTTGACTGGACAGTAATTGCATTTCAGGGTTGTTTTTCAGAAACTGTTAATTAGGAATATATACTGTGGCATCGCAGAGTCAAGGACCCTCTTCGACTTAATAGCAGACGTTTCCTCTGATGTCATGGCTTTAATGCAGACCTTTTCGTGGACACACACACACACACATTGATACCTTCTCTGTAATAACTTAGTGCTGCCTTTCCGATGACGTTTGAGTGTTCTCTGGGTTCCTTCTGGGTTCTAAGGGTCTGCTCCCCGACTGTGTTTCTCATTTCCTCTCCGCTCCCCTCATTCAGACACATGTTTTCCGGCCAGGGGAGACTGACGATTTTTCCAGGGTTTCTTGTCACTTCATATAGGAAATGAGCCCCAGGATAAAGATCTGTGAAACCTGCTTTTACGCGTCAAAACATGCCTTAAAATAACGATGAGAGAGGGGCCCTCTTTTATGATGTCTGGAATACATATGTTTTCATAAATAAAACTGTAGAAATGTCCCCCCATGTTGAACAAGGATGCATTAATTCGCGGTTATTCCCATTAAAGCACCGGCCACAGGTGTTCTCTCCTTGTTTTCACCCACTCCGGCCGCTGTTGGATATCCAGCGCCGGATAACCAGCGCCGGATACGTCACCCCAGGGTGCCAGGCTCTATAAGCCGCCAGCACCCCAGGTTGCTGGCGGCTATATAAGGCTCTATAAGCGTCTGAGTAACGGTCTGTCTCCTCCCGCCCACAGACTGCCCTTCGACCAGGACATCGACCACGGCAGCGTGAACCACCTGGGTGACTGTGATGGTAAGTCTCTTTGTGTGCATTTGTGATCGTTTGTGTGTATGTGTGTGTGTGTCAGTGTGTGTGTGTGTGTGTGTGTGTGTGTGTGTGTGTGTGTGTGTGTTGTGATCGTGATTGTGTTTTTTATTTTCATTTCTGTGTGTATTCAGCCCTCATTAGACGGCCCTGGACTTTCTTGTTACTGCGCGGGTACTTGTATGAATATTTCTCTCTGAGGAAAAGTCTGTGTGATGCGGTGAGACAAAGGAAGGCCTTTGGTATTCCGGGGGGTGTTTCAACAGTACGTTCCGGGGAAAAACCCAAAGTCAATAGATTGACAATGCAGCTCAGTCGGAACGATGTGCAGGTGGTTTTCCTCCTTCCTTCCACCAAGCCGCCAAGAAGACTCTTACCCTGTCTGTTTGGCAGTCTGTGTATGTGTGGGGTAACCTGGTATTCTTTGCCTGGATTGGATCGAACGTTGTACTTTGTGAACTCCACTGGTCCACTGAACCCGTTTGGAGGATTAGAGTGAAAAAGGTTGCTCCCTGTGGTCCGTTGAGCAAGTTCTGCATGTGCATTTTCTGGTATTTTGGGGATGTTTCTGCTGAGCATACAGCTGGCTAATTATATTCATCTCCGGTCTTGAGCTCCCCTTGATGTGTCTTTCATTCTCTCTTTTTTATCTCTCCCCCTCGCACTCTCGTTCTCGTGCTGTCATTACAAAAAACTGTGGCACATCACAGCCGAGCGAAAAGCAGCAGATCTGTGGTCCTGAATCGCAGCGGCAGCAGCATCACCACCGCCTCTCCCAGGGCTGCTCGGCTTTGATCAGAGCACACATCCCGACGAGGCATTCGCCCAAATTAATCCTCTGCCTACGCAAGTTCCCCAAGTTGGCTCCGCGCAGAACAGATCAACATTACATAACGGGCCGATGCCGTGGTTCCTCCCTCCCCCTACTCCCCCTGGTTTTCCCGTCTCCATCGGTGGTCTGTTCTGATGCTTCCCCCCCTCCCCCCCTCCCCCCTAGGCCCACTTCTCACCCCCTACATGGTGGAGTATTTTCCCAGCTTTGCTCCAAGCCAACAGCTCTCCTCAGCAACGCCCCCGCCCCCTCCACTCGTCGCAGTGTGAAGGGAATGTCCCGGAACACAGCGTTGTGTTGAAGGAGAGCCAATAGGGCCGTTCTCGCGTGGCTGAGGATGATTCTCATTTGAACGGGCGGTTGATGTCTGACAGGGAGGCCTGTCTGCTTCAGTCTGCAGGTGCGGAGTTCATTCGTGTGTTTGTTTGCCGCGGGAAGATTGGACGGTGCATTCCAGCGTTGCGAGGTCAGGGGGTCAGGGCTGGGGCGTGAATGAGTACGCCGCATCTGTCCGGTAATCTGTCCATCAATAGCAGTTCAGCCGTGGGTCAGACCTCGGATGTGGCTGAATTGGCAGGCGTCAGTGGAGGATTTCTGCCTCTGCTCAAATCGTTCCTGGGATCCCTGATCATACTTATCGATGATTTTCCCTTTTCACACGCTTCAAGCTGACCTCGAGACAGAAGACATAAAGACTTTATCTTTTAGCCATTGCCTTTGTGGCCAAAGCTCTCTCATTTGGCGCCCTGGATCATTAAGTCCCTGAATTTGATAATGGTCTGGGTTTAGGGCGCATTGTGGAGCTGAACTCTGGCAGGCGGAGGTTGGTGGTGTGGTCGGGAGGTCGGGGGATGTGGTTGGGGTGGTTTTGTGGTGTGTTCGGGTGGTGCTTTCACCAGAGGAGCCGATAGCGCCGGCTGGGACGTCTCCTGTGACATCAGGAGACTGCGAGCCAAACGGCAGCCGGCTGCCAACACGCCGGGCGCCGCTTTGTCCCGTGACGTACGGGTGAACCTTTAGCGCTCAGCGTCTCCTATTGACGGTGTCTCTCTGTTACCGCTCTTTGTCGCCGATACGGCTGCCTTTATCGTTTACTTATTCTTTTGAATTTTCTGACGAGGGTCGCCAGCGTTTATTCGCCGTGCCCAGCAGACACACGTCTGCTCCCGGGCCGTCTGCGGCCTGAACGGAGGCGGAGAACGGAGACGAGAGGAGGAGAGGGGGAAGGAGGCGGGGCGTGGCAGGCTTGTTGTGACAGTCTGTCAGGGACACACTCGGATCTGGAAACATTTGCAACGGGATGGCCTTTATCCCCGCGTCATTCTGTCACACGTTCGCCTTAACTTCAATCATCCCCCCCGCCTCTATCTGTCCCCGCCATCCTTATCGGCAGGCTGACATTCTCTCTGCTTTCTCTTCCTCTTTTCCTCTGTTTTTTTCTCAGTCTCCCCACACGTGAGCCAAATAAACACACACATAGAAACGTTTATGGTTAAGGGCTCGGCTGTTTGTGCGCTATTTATGAAGTTCCTCCTCTGTCTTTGCACGGGAGATGGGAGGACAGATTGCATTTCTTTAGGGAGATTATGTTCCTATCTGCTTGAAGGAGAATACAGAGAAGGAAGCGAGCTCCCAGAATACGAGGGCATAAACAGGGGTGGGAATGTAGAGCAGCGAAAGGCGTTAAGAAGAGCCTCCCAGGTGGAACTTATCCCCGCTGCTGAAGAGATCCAGAGAACCATTACCTGCTGCTGTGAAAGTAATGATTCTTACCATCTCCACACACTCACGCAAATGCACACACGCACATGCACAGACGGACTGACACACAGACACATGCACAGAAACACACACAGAAACACACACAAGGAACTCACGCACCACCCACTCACCCACTCATACAGACACGCAAAAAGCGACGCACATGCACACACCCACACATACTGACACATTCACTCACACACACGCACAAACACTTGCTCAGTCACTCACTCGCTGACACGCACAGATACACACACACACACACACGCACACGCACGCACACACACGCACGCACGCACGCACGCACGCACGCACGCACGCACGCACGCACGCACACACGCACGCACGCACACACACACACACACACACACACACACGCACGCACAGACACTACCTCGCTACCGGTCCCAGGCTGTGCCTCCCAGTGGTCATGCCTCAGAGGGAGATGGATAGGGGGGCTCATAGAGCCCAGGTAACTGTCTCTCTCCACCCCAGGGGAGCAGCTGCTGGGGGAGGAGAATCGATTCTCTCCTCTCCTGGCTGACGGTCGTCACACAGACAGAAGGGAGGAGCCTATGAGGGGACTGGGAATGGGAGGAGATCCAGAGAGCAGCAGGTCTGACGGAGCAACTCTCTTGATGAAATAAATATGCTTGCGTCCTCCTTGTGAAATATTAATTCATTACTGCATAGTAATACTGCATATCATTTTTTTCGACGGTTTTGAGTTGACTGTACCAGTGTGTGTGCGCGTGTAGCCACTTGTGTGCGTGCGTGTGTGTGTGTGTGTATGTGTATTTATTGTGGCTCTAGAAGCAAGGTTTTTGACCACTAATGCACCGCTGGGTTCCCCCAGTGAATGCGGCTCAGCGACTGTGACCGAGTGCAGCTGGATCTGCGCCACAGCCCGACTCCTAATGACGTTTGAGGCGCACACACTCCCCTGCACGCCTCTGTGAAATAGGACCTGTGTGTTTGCATGCGTGCGTGTTGTGTGTGTGTGTGTGTGTGTGTGTGTGTGTGTGTGTGTGTGTGTGTGTGTGTGTGTCAAGGCGGGCGTGTGGCACTTGTGTATGTGTGTGTGTGTGTGTGTGTATGTGTGTGTGTGTGTGTGTGTGTGTGTCAAGGCGGGCGTGTGGCACTTGTGTATGTGTGTGTGTTTGTGTGTGAGGGCATTTGGGCTGGCGTGTGCATTTTGTGTGTGTGTGTGTGTGTGTGTGTGTGTGTGTGTGTGTGTGTGTGTGTCTGATTCGGTGTGGGTTTCACCAGGCGTCTGGAGGTGTCAGATCCACTTACGGCGTGCTATTGTGTCATTGTGTTGTTGTGTTATTGTGTTACTGCGACATGTTGACTGTATGGATTTGGGGTCCCCTGGGTCGTGACCCCGGGGCCGGCCGTGGGATCCGCTACACCGTGAACACACCGTCGGTCCCCACGGCGCGGCCGCTAGCCCTCCCATCAGGGACCCGGTAGCCCCCCAGCGTCAGGGCGCGCTGCTCGGTGCGACGGGGGCTCCGCTGAACCGGTCCAGTCTGGTGGAAACAGTCTGGGCCGGGCGACTGATGGCCCCCGCAGGAAGAGCGCTCCCGGGGGCACTTGGGGGCCGTTCAGGGGCCGCTGAGGTTTGTTTTGGTGTCTCTAAACGGGGGGCGGCAGGGGGGTTATGGGAAACCAGGGAAATGGTGTTTTCTCAGAAAGCTCATCAGCGAACATCAACTCTTGAGAGCCATCGTTAGAGCGGTGGTAGTGTTGATGGAGTCGGGGGGGGGGGGGGGGGGGGGGGGGGGCGGGGGGGAGTGCGAGACGTGTCGTACTACACCGCGCTCTCTTGTGGATTCAACGGCACGTTGCTCTCTCTCTTCTCTCCATCGTCTGACACCGTTTGATGAGGACGACCGCACAGCATCACACACCACACACCCCCTCCCCCCCCCCCCCCCCCCCCCACGCTACATCGACTGGAACCAAACGGCTACACAGGAAGAAAAGAAAAGAAAAGCAACGGACAAACACGTCCGTGCACACTCTCTCTCCACTCCCCCAATTTGCCATGGAGCACTCTCAACCGTAATGACACAGCGAGTGCGATGGAGCAACAGATGGGAGCAATTACGGGCCTGTGAAAATATTTCCAGAAGAAAGGCCATGTTTTGACTGGCAGAACAGCGGGTTGCAATTACGCCGTAATTAAGGTCCACAGAAACATCAGTGCAGCCATCGGGAGAACGGATATCGCCGCGTTAAGGCGGGAAGACAATCGACGCGATCCGAGGACTCACTCTCTCACTCTTCTCTCCCTCTTCACCCTCTTATCCATCGATCGCCTTCTGGGTTTTTATTTGTTGTTTATTTTATGCGTCTTTCTTCCTCTGAGAGGGATGTCGTTGGCGCGTTGGAGGTTCCTTGCTCGGGTGTAACAGGCTTGTAATCGCTGAGGTCGGGAGCAGGGCTCTTGTTGGGTGGACGGACCTCACGGGGGGGATTACAAAGCTTGTGATTGCCGCACTGTTGCTAAATTGGTTTCTGGATAAGGCCCTGTTTACATCGGGGTGAACTACAGGTTCCAGGCGTTTCGCCCGGATACTGAGATGACATCAGTGTGTTGGGCGGCGCTCAGGTGGCAGGGCGTCGACAACAGTGATTATATTCGTCTCGGAGACGACGCGGCCAATCAGAGGTCACGGCGAATCAGGGGGCTGGGGCTAAAGGAGCGTGGCAAGTTCAACCGGCGAGCCATCACAGACCTCAGTGAATCAAAGCCAGACAGACGCGCGTAATGGTTTTGGGTTTGGAAATAGCCGTGATTTGCTTGTCTGATTGCGGCAATAGACCAAAAAAAAAAAGACTCAAATTCAGTTCACTTTAAGCCTGAGTTACAGCGGAAAGCTTTTTGAGAGGCTGATGATAAATGCGATTCCTTCTGACGATGCGTGAAAAATTGTTTCGCAAGGGAGAGAGAGAGAGAGATAAAACGAGGTGGGGAGAGGAATGCAGAAAAAGACGGAAAAGTTGAGCATGCAACAGATGTTTGTCTGATAGCAGCTCTTGTTCCAGAGGGAGAGAGTAACCTTGACACAGGGGCTGTCTCCCTCTTCCCCTCCTCTCTGTCTTATGTCACTTTTTTGCATTTGACGTCAAGGACAGAGAGTGGCGAGGAGAGGAGTTGAAAGGGAGAAGGGCTGAGTGGGAGAAGAGCTTTGATTAGCTTGAATCAGGTCAAGAGGAGGTGGCGTCTCTTTCCATCCCGACAAGCCAAGTCGTGATTCACACATCTGTTCTCAGAGGGCCTGAGGTACCGGAGATCTCCACAGTGCTCTCCGGCCCCTTCTCAAGCTGTTCTATCTCTGGAAGCAAAGCCCCCTTTTGAGGGCTTACATGTCTATATTTTAAACCTCCTAAACGGACTCTGCTGTGTGTTGGCCGTTTAAACGGCTCACCTTTTACTTCTTCTGATGCTGAGTGTACGACCCAATACCTTCAGCAACCTGTTCAGAGTTCAGCTAGACTCTGTATAGCCCCCCCCTCCCACCCTTCCTACTTATGTTGTACGTCCTGTCACTTAATGTACGCACTTATTTTACGTCGTTCTCAGTTATAGTACTTAGCTGTGTAGCATCTTTTTCTAGCTATCTTTGTTGTGTACGGGGAATGGGTTAACCTAACAATTGTGAGTGCTCGGCACTTGGTTCTATGAACATCCTTACTGTACCGACAGAGATATATATTGTTGTTTCACCTCCTCTGACAAATGCACTTTGTCAGAAAGTGTCACTTAGGATAAAAGCGTCTGCTTTTAACGCCCTGAATGTTCACGTGAACACACGTGAAAGAGCGCTGGGTGGAGGCAGTGGTGGTCGGCCCGTCCGTCTGTCTGTCCGCCGGTCCCACCGTCGGGTTGTACTGCGGTGTGTTCCTGGTTTCCACCGGCCGCCCGGCTGGCAGCCATGTTGTGTTTGTTGATAAGCCTCAGCTTTACAAAGCCCTTCCATGCCCCGATCAGCCGGGGGGGTCTGTCGCTGGGCTCCATCTCCCCGGT
>NC_136940.1:25135125-25137625 GCF_949987615.1 Pollachius pollachius
ATTAGAGTGTGAATTAGAGTGTGTGTGCGTGTGTACGTGCGTGCGTGTGTACGTGCGTTGCGTGTGTATGTGTGTGTGTGTGGGGGGGGGGGGGTGGACATCCCTGTGGGGGTATAATTTATTAGGGGAGCGATGCCATTATAATCCGAGCGGTTTGAGGAGGAGGAAGGAGCTGGGCGCTGCGTCTGAAGTCGACGCCCAGAGTTTCTCCTCTCGGGCGACGCAGAGAGACGTAGGCGATCACGGGAACCACGTCAGAGATGACTCCTCTCGTCGTCAGCATCTGCCGTGTGTGGGTAGAGAGAGAGAGAGAGAGAGAGAGAGAGAGAGAGAGGGAGAGAGAGAGAGGGAGAGGGAGAGAGAGGGAGAAAGAATTAGACTGTTGCCATCCACTTTGTCGGCGTCTGCAAAGGCTTCACCACCAAGCCTATGTGAAAGTAAGGCTGGGAAACAATGAAGTACAGTGGCTTGGAGGAAACATGAAAAGGGAGAGACTGACCTCCTCCTTCTTAGCCAATGAAGTGTTCCAAACCTCTGGTGAGGCCGCCCTGCTCTGAGATGAACCCCAGTGAGGACTGCCCAGCCCCCCCCACGCCCCCCCACCCCCCCCCCCCCCCCCCCCACCCCCCCCCCCCCCACAGACCATCACGGCCAGCTGGGCTCAGTGCAGCCACTTCCCCCAGAGAGCTGTTGACAAGAAGAGCTAGAGACTCACGCCTCGTCTCCCCCCTCCCCCCGGTCTGATACCGGGGGGTTGTAACCGGAGATGGGGGGCTCCAACAACAGCAGCGTGTTCATCAGGGCTGACAGGCCGGGCGCTCGGCTTCCGTTAAGGTTTTAATAGAGTGCAATCACGTCCGCTGGAGAGAAGCAGACGCTGCTGCTACTGCTGCTTTCGCCTCTCTGCAGGGTACACGCGCACACATACGACGTGCACGCTCGCACACACACACACACAAACCAAATACTAGGCGCGCGTTCATACACGCGAACATACACACACTTACACCAGCAAACGCACGCACGCACGCATGCAGACACAGTCATGCACAAACACACACACTTACACACACACTCATGCGCAAACACACACACACACACAAATGTAGACAGGCCGCAAACACACATACACACAAAGACAAATGTAAACGCACACAGTGATATTCAAAGCACTGCATCATCTCTAGTGCATTATTTATGGCACTTACACGAGGGGCAAGGTGTTTTAATTTGATATGAATAAGGCCATTATCCTGAGCTCTGGGCCCTAACCCCTGCCTCACACCCGGGGACAAGATGATACACACACCCACACACACACCTCCACACTACCACATACACACCCTCACACACACAGCACACGCACACCACACACACACACACACACACTACCACATGCACACACACAAACACACACACACACACAAACACACACACACACATACACACACACACATATACACTCAAACAAACACACAAACACAAAACACAAAAACATATATTTACACGCACACACACACACAACTGCACATCCACACTACCACACACACACACACACATACACTTATAATACAACCACACTTAATTCTCCCCAGACCTCCCTAAATTGTGGTTTTCATCCTCTTCCTCCCCGGTGGCCCGAAGCGACGCGTCCTAGTGACTCTCTAATGGAGAGAGCTACTATTACATCTTCAATCAACAGAGAGAGAGAGAGAGAGAGAGAGAGAGAGAGAGAGAGAGATACAAGCAATTGTGCATGCATATGAGAGTGAAGTGGCTGAATATGGGGAATCTGGGATTTAGTCGTTATAGAGAAAATGGCCATTTCATATACAGCCACTTATAGAGCTAAGGCCCCCTAACACATACAAACCCTTCCACGCACATACACACACACACACGCGCACACACACACACACACACACACACACACACACACACACACACACACACATTATACATCCGTCAAGAATTCCACCACATGAAAAGGACCGGCCCATTATGATTATTATTATTACACTGTGCAGAATTTAATCTAAAGTGCCACACGGCGACCACAGAACCACGGTCGGGCGAGCGGGAACCCTCCCTCTCTCTCTCTCCGTGTCTCGGAGGCAGAATGTGCTCCAGATGTGACGCGAGAAGCAGCGCCTCGGCCCGGCCGCTCCTCCCAAACGCTGTGTGGTTTCTGATCGCCCCGCCGTTTACACCATCATCAGGGCGGCCGTCTTTTAGCCAAAACATCGCCGTGGAGCGTCTCCCGCCGAGCGCGGCGCTGGCTCCGTAACCTTCGGAGGATTCCCCTCCACAGCGCGGCCTGCCTGCGGGGGGCGGTCCACTCCGACGGGGGAGATCGGGGGATTGAAACTGCTACTCGTTGGCTTCGAACTCGAAAACAAACCCAGGGTCTGTTGAGTCTGGCTCAGAAGCGAGGCCAACGCTGTGTTTGTCTTCGCCCGAGTAGAAAGAGAAAGAAATGCCAGATTCAATATAAACACGT